>NC_065923.1:36524023-36828566 GCF_024586455.1 Bactrocera neohumeralis | reverse complement strand
TGCTGAAATGTACTAAAAAATGAAGTTATTTCATGAACGACCCAATAACAATTGACTCTCATATCCAAGGAACAATGTTCATTTTCGGTTTACACTCGCGTCTTTTCCGACTGGGTATATTGAATACTTCAAACCTTATGATCCAAATACAATCAGATTTGTTTATTTAATCATTCAAGGGATTCAGTAATAATTCAATAACAAACGGTACTAAAATATCTCGTTCGAAGCTGCAATTGGAAAACACATCTGTATGCTCATATGATAGCTTGAAAATCTCCAAGCTCAAATATTCATAAAGGTTTGTCGGTTTGTGTGAGAATCTGTAACATTTGTTTGTAGACATGCATTCGTTTAGGCTTCTCTGTACTGTAATTACTGTGAGTGAAATATAATTAACGAATAAAATTAAATATGCAAATATAATTGTTAGAATTGAAGGAAATTGCGTTCTTTAAAGTTTCTTAGGTTTGCCTTGGAAAATAGGAGGTAATGACTGATAGGAAGAGGAAGAGTATTTCCAATTTATTTACTTTTTTGAACCCAAGTTAAGGAGGGATTTTCTACATATAAGTGATCAGCACGCCGAGTAGGTTGAAACCCACCCGACCGTCTGTCTATATAAGTATGTATGTATATGCGAAGAAGTCCCTCCGTTTTTGAGACATCGAGCTGAATTTTGCAAACGTAATTTTTGTCCCCAAAAAACTGCTCATTTATCGGAACCGTATCTGACCTCAATAGCATATAGATGCCATACAAAGTGAATAATAAATTAAGTTCTTGTGGGGAAAACTTTTTTACTTGACGAGATATCTTCTAAAGCAATGATGGAGGATTAAGCCATGTGTAGAAGTTCACGTAAGTGAGGAAAGTTCTCTGAGCGCCATTCACTTGAGAGGGACCAGAAATGGTTCCTTTACATATGACTCAAGCAGCTGGAGACTTACGGTCTTAGACCAAATATCCTCTGGGTAGCCAAAAATCATACGTTTGAAGGCGAGCTAAAGTGAGAGGTTGAAACATTAATCCCTCCCCAGTATTGTGCGCTGGGTTTGGAAATCGCTACTTCTGACGACGACTACTGTAAACGTATTAAGGTGTTAAGTATTGTGATTTAAGAGTATGCGCCTGGAATGCACGGTACTTTAATTGGGAAAGGTGCCGTTGCACAGCTGGTTGATGCCGTCGTTAGAATAAAGGTTTACGTCACCGCCGCTCCAGAAGTGCGTCGGATGAGATAATGTCTGAGACGAGTAGGTCCTTGTGGTATTTACTAGAGTGGCCATATCAAGGAGCGCAAGTTCGGTGTGGGATTCGTGGTGGGAAAGAGACTCCGTCGCCGAGTACTGTCATTCACTTCGGTGAATCAACGTCTAGCCACAATCTGCATCAAAGTGAAGTTCTTCAACATATCGCTGATTTGCGCCCACGCCCTGACGGAAGAGAAGGACCACAGATGCCTTCTATGAGCGCTTGAGGACACTTATGAGAGCTGCGCCACGATGTCAAAATCGTGTTTGGCAACTTTAACGCCAGGGATGGCAAAAATGGTATCTTTGGCACAACAGTCGGTAAATTCAGTCTCCAGGAGGAAACATCTCCAAATGGGTTGAGGCTGATCGGCAGATTCTATCGGGTGATTTTTTAAGAGCTTGATAACTTTTTTTTAAAAAAAAACGCATAAAATTTGCAAAATCTCATCAGTTCTTTATTTGAAACGTTAGATTGGTTCATGACATTTACTTTTTGAAGATAATTTCATTTAAATGTTGACCGCGGCTGCGTCTTAGGTGGTCCATTCGGAAAGTCCAATTTTGGGCAACTTTTTCGAGCATTTCGGCCGGAATAGCCCGAATTTCTTCGGAAATGTTGTCTTCCAAAGCTGGAATAGTTGCTGGCTTATTTCTGTAGACTTTAGACTTGACGTAGCCCCACAAAAAATAGTCTAAAGGCGTTAAATCGCATGATCTTGGTGGCCAACTTACGGGTCCATTTCTTGAGATGAATTGTTCTCCGAAGTTTTCCCTCAAAATGGCCATAGAATCGCGAGCTGTGTGGCATGTAGCGCCATCTTGTTGAAACCACATGTCAACCAAGTTCAGTTCTTCCATTTTTGGCAACAAAAAGTTTGTTAGCATCGAACGATAGCGATCGCCATTCACCGTAACGTTGCGTCCAACAGCATCTTTGAAAAAATACGGTCCAATGATTCCACCAGCGTACAAACCACACCAAACAGTGCATTTTTCGGGATGCATGAGCATTGACTCGGACCACAATTTTGTTGCAGCGCAGATACACACCCACCAGGAAGGTTCGACGTCGAGAAGGTGCAATCATAAAAGGCAGCCGAACGATTCTCTGCTCGACGTTGCGTTCCTACTCGCTGAGGGCACTCATCAACAACTCGGTATAAGGGAACTGTAGGACAGCATTTCAAGCTCCTTACATACAGCTGCAAACAAAACCATTGGATTTCGGATTAGACAAAATAGTGTAGCTTCAGGCGTGAAAAATCAACAAGTGACCAGATATTCAACATGCGTCAAATCTTATTTATCAAATTAAGAGAAAGCGGCTACGCTGGCTAGATCATGTCATTCGAATGGATGAAAACACTCCAGCTCTGAAAGTACACGACGCAGTACTCGTCGGAGGATGCAGAGGAAGAAGAGCACTTAAGCGGAGTCTACGTCAATAAAGAAGAAGAAGAATGTTGATATTAAATTAAGTAAATTAATGGTAATTGTGCAACAATTCTGAAAACAAATTTATACCATTTGACTATTGTTTCGTCTAGTATATTTCCATGTTCACCGATAGTTAGTTTAGTTCTAAAAAAAATTAATAAATTACACTGAAGAGACGAGCGCTGCTCTTTAATAATCATGACGCCACATCAGTGCCTTTTTGAAAACTTATTACTCACGCACATAAAACCCTGGAGAGTTTCGTTTGAATATTAAATTACTACTTTCAAATTGTATACAGCATTTCTGAATAGATAGAAGCAGAAAATATGAATAATTCTGCAGAGAATTGAAATTAGCGCTTGCTCAACATGAAAAGAAAAGTTTCGAACTGACTTTGTTTTAAAAAGACATAAGCGGCAAGCAGCTAATAACTAAAGCTTTATGCAAATATTTAATCGCTTAAAATTTCGAGTTAAGTCGTTATAGACTTTAGTATTTAAATGCCACGAAATGGTTACTGGACGTACTGTTTCGGCGAAAATTAACTTAGTGTGTTCAATAGCTTTGCGCTTATACATATATACACACTGAATTAATATACTTTGTTTAGTGCAAACTTAGTGCGGAGTTAACCCTTTCCAATTTATAAATTCGAAATTGGCGAGGCAAGCGAAAAGGTCAAGTGTAAAATACGTCCCAACGTCCATAGTCGCTTACTCAAGCCGGAGCATGCGAGGTCAGTCGGAGGATGTGGCAATTTGTATGTATGTACATAAGTCGAGTTTTTGCTTCGGTGCGCAATTCACAATGTGACCGACCGCTTTGCTGTGCCACTTTGGGAAAATTAAATAGAGCGGAAAGGCAAGAAGTGGGAGACACACACTGACGTTATTACGGCAATTTGAGTTTGTCTTTCATTGCTTAAATTATATTTTGCTTATGTGTGTATTTATAGGTTTGTACACTTGCAGCCAATAAAAACGCACCACCAAACATAATTGAAATAAGATCACATAAGCCAATTGCTTAACAATTTAAAATATTAGGCCATTTTTATTAATTAGGCTAAATATTGTAAAATAGTTGTCCATAAACATTTTTCTCGAAAATGTTTTTTTTATAAGAAATAGTAAATAAAAAAATTTAACAATGATATATATTCCATGATATTCATGATTAATTAAAACAAAACAATGTGAAGAACGCTATTAAACTATTTTCACCACTAACTCTAGAAACAAAGATTTCAAAATAGGCTGTTCTAGGTACGAGTCATTCCTCCTTTAGCCTCAGTAACTGCCTTAATACTTGAAGGTTTGGAATTTACTAGGACCTCAATTGATTTCCTTATAACGGAACCATGTCAAACAAGTTCTAAAATATTTGTAATTAAATTTTATTCATTGACTTCTACTTAGCAACTTCACACTTAGTTAAGTGCCATAAGTGCTGAATATAGTTTAAATCGGTCGCGTTTCCAGGCAATGGAAGCATTGAAATGTACCTGTATTCTCCTTCTTCTTCACTTAGGACACCGCTTACGTGGTTATAGCCGAATTTACAACAGCAACACAGCTTTTCACTGTTTGGCGCCAATTGGAGGCTCTAAGTGTAGTTAAATACTTCTCCACTTGGTCTTTCCAACGAAGTGGAGGTCTTCCACTTCCTCCGCTTCCCCGGGCGGGTACTGCTTCGAATGGTCTCAGGGCTGCAGTGTTTTCATCCACGGACGACACGAATTAGCCAGCATAGCCGCTGTCTCTTAATTCGCTCTGAACTATGTAAATGACATCGTATATCTCGCCGTTGCCAATGCGCAAAGGTTCATAAATCTTCCGCAGAACGTTTCTCCCTAAAATTCGTAGCGTCAACTCATCAGATGTTGCCATCGTCTGTGTTTCTGCACCATAAAACAGAACAAGGATGATGAGTGACTTGTAGAATTTGGTCTTTGTTCGTCGAGAGAGGACTTAACTTCTCAATTGCATACTCAGTCCGAAGTAGCATCTGTTAGCAAGACTTATTCTGCGTTGGATTTCGAGGCTAACATTGTTGTTGGTGTTAATGCTGGTTATAAGACAGACCGAACTATCGACGAGTTCGAAGTTAAGACTGTTAACGGTGATTAAGGAGCCAAGTCACGAGTAGGACGACTGTTTGTTTGATGACAGGAAATATTTCGTTTTGCCCTCGTTCACTACGAGATCCATTTGGTTCGCAGCCTTATCCAGTTTAAAGAAAGCAAAACTAACGGCGCAGATGTTGAGGCCAATGATATCGAATTATTTTCTCTAGGAGTATATTAAAGAACTCGCAATATAAAGAGTCGCCTGAAACCTCATTTGGTGTTCTCGATCTTGACGGAGCTCTTGGTGTTGCTCAATGTCAGTTTACACAACCGTATTAGTTTTGCGGGGATACCAAATTGAGACATCGCGGCATAAAGGCAGCTCCTTTTCGTGCTGTCGAAAGCAGCTTTGAAATCGACAAAGAGGTGGTGTGTGTCGATACTCTTTCCCGGGTATTTTGCAAGATTTGGCGTAAGGTGAATATCTGGTCAGTTGTTGATTTGCCAGGTCTAAAACCACACTGTTAGGGTCCAATCAGTTTGTTGAGGGTGGGCTTTAATCTTTCACACAATGCTCTCCATCGAACCTTATAAGCGATATTGAGGATGCTTATCCTGCTGAAGTTGGCGCAGATTGTGGGGTCTCCTTTTTTATGGATTGAGCAGAACCCGCTTATATTCCAATCGTGGGGATGCTTTCGTCTGAATATATTCTCCGAAGAAGTCTATGAATGCTCCTTATCAGTTCTTCGCCGCCTTATTTGAATAGCTCTGCCGATAATCCATCGGTCGCTGCCGCTGTGTTGTCAGTTGGGTAATTGCTATTCGAACTTCTTCATGGTCGGGCAATGGAACGTCTGCTCCATCGTCATCGATTGAGGAATCGAGTTCCTCCTAGCGTTATACTTTCACTCCTATTCAGCAGGCTGGAAAACTGTTCCCTCCATAATTTTAGTATGCTCAGGGTATCAGGTACCAGATCACCTCTTGGCGTTCTACAAGAGTTAAATGCATTAGCCAACTTAAAATAAAAATTCGTGCTGAATGGTATCGAATACATCAATATAGTATAGATGTTTTATATAAGATTTGTTTCCAATCAAAACTTTTTCAAAATTATGCGCAATGGAGCTTCCAAAACGTGGTATTCAAAGCAGCATAAAATCATTTGTCAGAGAAAACTTCTCAAATTTTCTTTACTACTTAATTATACTGGACTCTGTCACTACCGGAACGGCACACGTAAAGTAAATTTTGTGAACTTATCAGATCAGATTTGTTTCTGTTAAACCACATAATCTATTGCCAACCATCTTAATGCCAATTTTGATACTTTTTATGCCAAGAAGTCATACAGCCTTCTGTTTTGTGTTAATAGTGGATTTTTGGTAAGGTGTCTTCCATACTAACGCACATCTCTAACTGTCGACGTATGGTTTCGACATTTAAGTCTACTTTCTGAAAATTGTGCATCTCCGTTTCGATAGAATGTGCACTTTTAATACGGTGGCTTAAACTTATCCGTCGCGGTAAGCTGACTGCTCTCTCTGTTGACTTTCGAGCAAAATCTGAACCGTTTTTACGCTCCAAAACATCACTTTCTCTGTTTGTGTAAAACACGAACAATAGTTGAATATCTGCAACCAACTCTAGGCCACTTTCTTTTCATCTTATGCAGTTTTCCAATTTTACTGATCACGCATTAATTTCCTTTTAGCATTCGTATTTTGCGCAATTTTCCAAATACACAATCAAATACACGACTATAACTGTGCTTACTAGATCTAGTAGAATTTTTTAACAAATTTACAGTTACATAGTTGAAGAAAAGTGGTTGTGCGTATTTATTGCTCGGAAGTGTACATATATGCATTAGGGTGGGTAAAAGAAATCGATTTTTTTTTTCTTTTTTTTCTGAAAAATACATATATTCTTAGCAACCTCCAAGAAAATATCTCCTTAAATAATATTATATATTAAAGCCGAAAAGTCATAGTTTTATAGGAAATTTTTTGCTGTACTGCATTTATACACATTGTACACCATGTCGTATGAGCAACACAGAAGGTATAAATCACTCCTACGAATGCTCAATTCAATTGATGAATAAATTTTACTGCGTATAACTTTTCAAAGTATGTTTTTATGAAAGAAATTATTAAAATCTTTTTGTAGAGCGAGAAAAAATTTCACTCTGATGAGAAGATCAAAATAGTAATACGCATCTATTTTGAATGCCTCGAAGCTTCTCAGTATTGAAGCGTTAACATCTTTGGTTGGTAAAAGCCGGTTGAAATATTGGAAATTCCTATTGGAGAACTGTTACAACAAATATATTACTCAAGATGTTGATTGTGTCGAATAATAAAACCACATTTCTGTTTAACAAAGTGATTTCATAGTTAAGCCAAACGATTTTCAGTCAGATTTTAGTAAAATTGCCAGCCTCTTCGTATGACTCTCCTCTGTTCTTCAAATTAGAATGTTGAGCAATATTAATCATATGAAAAGCAAGTGTTCACATTGTCCAAACTAAATGGTATTAAGTATGGAAAGGTATCTATATACTAATATTCGACAGTGTCAGCATAAAATGTCTGGTGTCTTTCTTACTTCACCCATTTCTGCATATTTTCATGCTGCTAAGCTTACAAAACCAACAAATTTTTGCACATATCACACACACACACACCTAATATATGCATGAGCACACATGAGCATTTAGCTCGTTTGCTTTGCTTTTTTTTAGTCGGCACGTATGGTCCGCTGCACGACGCTCTCGTTATGCAAATGAAAGTTACGGTCAAGACTTTTACACTTTGCCTGTGTCATATTTGTTTATTAAATGACCGAAATGGGCAAGTCAACAAACCGTTGGAAAATTCAAAAGTGGCAAAAAAAAAAACATTTAGTCAAGACCTTTGCAATACCGTTTGTGTGAGTTTTTAGCACTTAGGAGTTCGGCTCTGCTGTTTTGTCCTTCTTCACAAAATTAGATGGAAAATTAGAAAGCTTAGCATATTTATTTAAAGTGTTTGCATTATTTGATGAGGCCTTGGTCACTTTTTGGACCTAATGAGGTATTTAGAAATCTGCTATTGACTTAGGGCGCACTCGCACAGTTTTATTAGTGTTTATGTCAACAAGTTATCAAACGGTTGCTAGTGCGTATAAGCAACATTTAAATCGCCTTGCTTATCCGCACATATTCTTTCCTTAAGTTGTTCAGTGAGGTCCAGTACGCCGCTTACTCAGTTTGATAGCGGTTTTTAACAGCATATGGATATATATATTTTTATAATTTTTCGACCATTATGGGAGACGACGTTTGGCAGCAGTGGAAGATGTGCCGTCTCATCCGGCTGACGGCTGGGCATTATCCAAAGTAATGTTACAGCGTCTCATCAGCCTCCGCGCATGCTCTGTACTCAGACGAATATACTTTTTAATTTTCTGAAGGTGAGCTATTAAGAAGAGGTGCAGCCCGATAATGACACCTACAATGTTACCAAGTTCCTTTTTGCCTAGAAGCAGAAGATTTATGGTTTGTCCACCTCCAACACTACCCCGAAGTATCTATGTGGTATGCACTATATTGCTTATGTTCTAAGGCCCGAGGCGTGCCTCTAGTATCCATTGCTTCAAAAAACCCTTGAGTAAGCTGAATGGCTTGTGGCAGCTTAGGGGAACTGTGTTCCCAGCTGCTTTGAAGCAAGCCAGCTTATCCTTGCCTTTTCATTTGCTTCTATTCCTCCATGAGAACTTGTTTTCTCCTTCTTTTTTGTAGGCGTAGACTCTATTTATGCGCTTATAACCGAGAACCCATAACCGAGTTACCTATTGAATGTGAAATTATTGACTGCTTGGATAATCTAATGCAGTGAGACTTAGTATTGACATTATGTATAGACTCAACTGCCTCTTGGCATTCCACTAGAAGGTTTATGAACTTGCTGGTTAGAGTAGAAGCCCACTTGTCACCTTCTGTTATGCCAACTATTTCCGACTGAAATCGGCAATCGGAATCTTGTAGTCATTTAGTTTGAAGATACCTTCTGCGTATGGACTGATACAGAAGAAGCCCGATCCTATTCTTATTTTACCCTTTGCTCCATCAGTGAAATATATATTTCGTTGCAGGAACTGCCGATTACAGAAGCTTTCATCAATTCTTCTCTACTGGGGAATGAAAATGTTGTGTTTTATTTCCTCATGAAACTCCCTTTCTCAGTAGCGTTGCTAATTTAGTATGGGTTCTTTAACCAGGTCGAGTGTGATGTTATGCTCATAGTGGCGGCGAGTCTGGCTCCAATGGCTTAAAATTATGAAGCTTTGTAAGCTTTGTTTGTACTTCAATTGAATACAGATACAGAACCTTTGTTGACGTAGTTCTTACTCCGCTCGTAATCTTCAAGAAGCAGACGCGTTGCACCTGTTCCAGATGTTTAATGTAGTACTATTGCGATAATACTATCCATCACTCCAAAGCAGCATATGTGAGTATATTATAGATGACCCTTTTGTAGAGCCAATAAAGCATACGTGGTCATAAATCCCCATTTGTCTAATGCCTCCTCTGCAGGGGTTCCAATGTGATCTCCCCAGCTTAGTCATTTTATTTAGCATAACTCCGAAATATTCCACAGAGGTCAAGAGTACAATAGTTATACTCTTTACAGAGGGGAGAGAGAAATTTTTGTACTTCTTGTGAAAAGACAGGTTTTTGTTTCTCAGGAATTCACAAGATCTCTCTTTGAACCAGAAAAGGCGATTAAGTTTTATGCTTGAACAGAGTACTGAAAAAACCGTTGTTTATTATAATTACTTTAATTTTTAAAGTTGGTAATTCTCCTTTTTCCGCATGGTAATACTAAAAAGGCCAATGGTTCATCCACTGAAATTTTTACGGTTTTTAGAAAGATGAAAATCGTTCAAAAACTAATCTTTCTACGTTTTGCGACTTAACTTAATTTTACTAATTTCAGTTTTTGCACGAAATTGGTGATATCGAACTACTGTAACACGCATTTGCCACACGAGCAGATCAATCAGAATATTTTGACCGAAAGTTGTCCAAATCGGTCCAAATTCAAGTCCACAGATACCGAATATGTGGATCAAGAATCCAATTATGAACTTTTTATGGAAAATATCGGTCAATCTGTGAGATAAATTAAAGTAATTTGGAGAATATCCATTACTAATGATAACTAGAGTCTTGTCAAGCTGACTTTTAACTTTTGTTTACTATGATATTTCGTTATGGAAAGACTTACACTTAAACAACATTTACAAATCGTTCGACTTTATTATGAAAATTCACGTTCTGTAAAGAATGTGTTCTACGCGCTTCGCTCAACTTGTGGTGAATATAATAGGCCTACTCTGCGTATTATTCGCAGCACCATCTTTCATTATTGGATAGTATTGAACCCCGTCCAGTACGCAGTGAAGAAAATATAGTAGCCATAGCTGAGTGTGTACACGAAGACCGTGGATAGTCGATTCGGCGCCGTTCGCAACAACTCAGACTGACGTATAGAACGACTTAGCGCATTTTACGTCGAGATCTTAAATTGAAAGCCTAAGAATAGAGCTTGTGCAAGAACTGAAGCTTCTCGACCTTCTCAAGCGACATCGCTTCTCTCTATGGGCTCTTGGAAAGTTCCAAGAAGATCCGACTATTTCGAGCTGAATTTTGTTCAGCGATGAGGAATGATCAAGAGCTGTTATTTCATCCAGAAAAGACAACGGTTTGGTGTGGTTTGGAATCATCATTCCATATTTCTTCAAAAATAATACCGGTGAGATTGTCACCATCAATTGCGACCGTTACCGCCTCATATTAACCGACTATTTGATGCCGGAAATCTTGGTGATATATGGTTTCAACAAGACGGCGCCACTTTCCACACATCGCATCAATGAATGGATTTTTTGAGAGAACACTTAGGTGAGCAGATAATTTCACGTTTTGGGCCGGTCGATGTGCCACCGAGATCATGTGATATCACACTGTTAGACTTTTTTCTGTGAAGATATATAAAGTCTAAAGTCTATGCGGACAATCCTGCTTCGATTTAGGCTTGGAGCAAAACGTTACGCCAGTTATCAATCAAAATGCGCGAACGAGTCTTCGAAAATTGGACTTAACGGATGGACCATCTGAGACGTAGCCACGGCCAACATTTGAAAGACATAATCTTCAAAAAATAAATGCGAAAGTATGCTCTTTCGAACGATGATAAATATTTCGCGATCAATTTGAAATGTTTGTGTTTTTTTCTTTAAAAAGTAGTGAACTTCGAAATAAATCACTCTATATTTCCCTGGCTTCGAACCTGGATGGTTACAAGAGTTTGAAATTTTCATTTACACACGAACTTAGCCTTTCCTTATTTGTTTTATTGGTTTTATGTGCGCTTGATTTAGTTCTGAATAAAATGGAATGAAATAACTGGTATTTTATGTAACTTATTTATTTTATATTCACATAAAAATACACCATAATATTCGATATTGGCAGCACGGGATTATAAACTATTGATATTGCTACGTAATACTCTTAACTGTTGGAAAAATATTATTTAAAATTTATGCCTAACATACTTACATACTCATATGAAACAGATTAAATGTGTTATGTTTGTTTCCATTCATTTAAATGTTTGTTTAAGCTCCATTTCCAAGAAATGACGTCAGGCTTTCAAAGGAGAACACTTGCGTGCCATTTATGTGCATTCACTTCCGCACTTATGCAACGTTGGCTATACAAATTACGCAAACACAAGCTTACACTAATGTCTGGTATAGACACCAATGTATGTGTGTGTATGTGCGTAAGAGCACATTCTACTAAAGCTAAGGCGTCAAGTAAATTTTTGTGAGCTTAGAACTAGTGCATAGCCTTCCTTGGGAATATGCTTTTGTGCGAAAAGGGCTTACAGGGTTTGCATGTGTGCACATAATCGCATGAATGCGTTGCAAGGAGCAAAAACATGTCGCCAAAGTAAATGCATTTTGCTGTTAAAATAGCTACAACAACTCGAAATACTCGAGCAACATTGCCGACAATGGCATCGCATAAAAATGTAACTAGCAAAGGAAAAGGCAAGCAATTATTATGTGCACCAGACATGCACACAAGCAAGGGCTCACACATTTTGCCTCAACATGGAAAATTAATTTATTCGTTATTTATGCTTATACATAAAGATTTCACTCCATTAAGAGGGCGCAGCAGTTGAAAGCCATTTGATTTCTTCGGTCGGTATAAGAGCGAATCGAATACGAGGCTATGCAGCTACCGCATGCAACCAGCTAAGACATTCCAAGGTGATACCGCACCGAAACAGGCCATTTACCGTGTGGTCCAATGGGCAGTAGGCTCACATGCGATTGCCTAATGGTGGCCATTAAGACTGAATAAATTATGAGCCAGATTTGTGGCACCTGGCCACAGAGGCATCTTTCTGCCTTTTACTTGAGGTGCAAAATTGATAAATGTTAAGATATTAGCCGCTAAATGGTCATGTTTGCTTCCGCATAAGAATTTTCTCTGCCCGAAAGAAAGTCTAATAGGCTCAGCAATAAACATTTTTCATCATTTTCATAATAAGATCACATTGGAAAAAGTACGATGATTCATATTGCAGCATTAATTTTTCGTTTCACTTGCATCAAAGCTAGTTATATCCTGAACAAGGTATATTAAGCTTGCCAAAAAGTTGTAGCACCCAGAAGGAAACGTTCGAAACTCTATAGAATATAAACGGTGATCTATTTCGAGTTTCCCTACTTTTTTAGAGAAAAAACTCAAAAACTTCAAATGTTTTGACGAATGTTTATTATCATTTGAAAGAACATTCTTTGGCATATGTGTTTTGAATATTATCTTTTTCAAATGTTGGCCGCGGCTACGTCTCAGATGGTTCATCCGTTGGGTCCTATTTTCGATGACTTGTTCTGGCATTTCGACTGATGTCTGGCGAATGACACGTATAATGTTTTTTACAAGGCCTGAATCGAGCGAAATTGCCGCAAAGACTTTTGACTTTACATATCCTCACAAAAAAAAAAAAAGAGTAACGGTGTGTTATCATAGTATCTTATCTTATCTTATCCAATCGATCAGCCAACGTGAAATTTTCTGCTTATCGAAGTATTCTCTCAATAAATTCATTGGATATAAAGCGATGTGTAGGAAGTGGCGCCATCTTGTTGAAATCACATGTCGTTGAAATCATGAAATAGTCGGTTATCATGGTCTATAGACAGATGATTCCATCGGCCCACAAAAAACGCTAAACAGTTGTTCTTTCTGGATGAAATGGACACTCTTGAATTTTTTCAAGTTACTCTTGGTCCCAAATGCGGCAATTTTACTTATTTACATGCCAATTGAGCCAGAAATGAGCCTCATCTCTGTTCTTGTAAAATTCTTGTTAATTTAAGATGTCGACGTAAAATGCACCAAGTCGTTCCAAATGTCAGTCCGAGTTGTTGCGATTGGCGCCAAATCACCTCTCTACGGTCTTCGCGTTTATACTACAGCTGCTATATTTTCTTCACTATGTGCTGGACGTGGTCCATTCAGTCGAATATTATCCATTAATGAATGCCGGGTCTCAAGATGGGTGACGGTGTTGCAAATAGTATGCTCAGTAGGCCGATTATGTTAACCATAACTTGAGAGAAGCGCGCGAGACATATTCTTTACAGGACGTGAATTTTCGTAAAGTTAAATGATTTGTAAACGTTGTTCAGGAGATAGTCTTTCCATGATGAAATACCAAACAATACTGAAAAATAACTCACGCGTGATCTGTCAAAAGTTTCTAGAAAAAAGTACCTCTACTGGGATCGGAGTTAGCACCATCAAGCATTCAGCTTATATTCACCAAAACCATTCGAACGGACTCGCGAGAGTGGTCGAGCTCTTTTATTATCTCTCTAACACTAGCCTGACGATTTTCAAGCACCACATCCTTCACTTTTTCAATATTTTCATTAGTTGAAGCGAACGAGGCATGTCTTCAACGACCTGTCAACTGTCTCTGAAAAATTTGTACCACTCAAAGCTCTGTGTTTTTTTTATAAAATTGAATCACACTTTCCCAACATTCGCAACGATTCCTCACAAAAAATTTGGTTATAATTACAAAATTTGAGATAAATTCTTTCTTAGAAATTTTTATCCATTGTAAAAATCGCAATGCACTACAGAGGTGGATCGATGTAAGCAGATGCTGGAAACAAACTGGCTGACAGATCGCGCTCACTTTTGGCGTAGTAATTAAGGACAGTCACACCATCTTAGAAACAAAACTGCGAAACGTTCACGGTATTTGCTCCGAAATAAATAATAATTAATTCACATTAATAGCTGTTGAGTTTATACATATGTATGTATAACATATAGTTTAGACTTCCTCTACATAATTTCAGATTTTATTCCCATATTTGTGCCATAGACATATGCATAAGTATGAATGCTGGCAATCTGCTTTGATTCCCTCGGGTTTAAAGGCGCAGTAAAAGGCTAGAAAATGTCGCGCTGCTTGTTTTATTTGACATCAATTACCCGCAGCTATCTCCTTATTGTGAAACATATTTTTAACCCGACCAACTTCGGGACGCCATTCAGTGGATGCTTTTGTTGAAATATTATCATTAATTAATTCATTCGCATTCAGCATTGGAGTAGCGTTGCGCAACTGAACGCATTCATTGGAATCCATTCAGTTTTAATTAGGAATGGAGAAACTTTACGCAAAGAGTCATTATACACTTTCTCGCTTTTGTCTGTGCTTACATTCACACCATTGTCTTTAATGTTGCTTCCGCCATTCATTGTGCCACGTTCACCCACTGGAGGAGGCATTCAACAAATACAAATAAGCTGTAGATATTTACAATAAACATATTTATAAATAAACGCTTGATATCATCTCTTACTAACACATAACATAGTATAGTATACATATATACACATATGTCGATATATTCGTTGTCATATTATGGCATTTCCTAGGTACTTTGTGTGATTAACTTTTAGTGGAATTTCCAAAGGGAGAAGTCAAAGTTACACTTTATCGCGTTTAGCAATAAAAGTTCTGCTTCGCAGCGAACAAAATTAGCAACTTAAGAAAATTTCACAATGAAACAATATACGTACATGTGTTTGGCTCCCTACTCCGGTACTCACTAAGGATAAACTTCTTCACATCCATGAACCATGACTTACCTACAAATAAAAGAATACCTCTTTAATTACCGATACAGTAAAGAAACGAATAAATTTTCTAATCTGCAGCAAATCTGTTGGGTCTATAATTATATTCCTGCGTTGTTTTTTTTTCTTCAAAATTTGAACATTTATTCAAGAAAAAAGTTCGGTTGCACCGAAGCTATAATACTTACCCTTCACAAATTCAAAAGACTCCTTAAAAGAACCTGAATTTCATGGCCAGTTTGTATGGCAGCTATATGCTAAAGGGACTCGTTCTGAACAATTTCTTCGAAGATTGTACTGCTGCTTTGGCTAATGATCTACAACAATTTTTGTGAATATACCGGTACCTCGTCAAATAAAAAAGTTTCTTATACAAAGACTTAATCGTCCAGTTTGTATTGCAGCTGTATGCTATAGTGGTCCGATATCAGTGACTCTGATAAATAACCAGCTTCTTGGAAAGAAAGTGATGTGTGCAAATTCCAAAGCCTTGATATCTCAAAAACTCGGTACTAGTTCACGTATAGACAGAGGGACATGGCTAAATCGACTCAGCTCGTCATCTCATAAATGATTTTCTAAAGTCTCCAACGTTTCCTTTTGAGGGTTACAAACTTTGTGGCAAACTTAATACACTCTGTTCAGAATTAAATATGTACATTAATAGCATTACTCAACATTTTTCATGTCTGAAGCTATGACACTTTCCCATGCTTTTTTTTGTCAATTTGTGGATTATCTCTCAAAGAACTGCGCCGGTTTAGCGCGAAAGAATGAATTAAGAGAATTTTTAATACCCTATTCCGATGTGAATCATATTCCACTGACGTAGTTTTGCTTCTACCGAAACAAATAGTAGTTAGAAGGGGTTATCATTAGGCTATAAGGTGAGGCAAATCTTGCAACATGAGGCCGAGGGTTGTCATGATGGAAAATATTGTCTCGTGTCTAGTCGCGAATTCGGAGTGTTTTTCGGTAATCGTTCGTTTCACTTTCCTAAGTTGTTTTCGGTAGAGTTCCCCGTTAATATTTTCAACCGGTTTTAGAAGCTCAGAATAGCGTGTCCTTCCGATCTCACCAAACTAGGGCATTACCTTGGCATCATGGATATTCGGATTTGCGTTTAGAGTTGTCATAATGGAACCACTTTCATCTTTTAACTTTTCTTGGCTTCAAATCATATAGCACCTAATTTCGATAGTTTCAATTGTATTCGGCTACTTTTAAACGCGTCGAAAAGGTTGTTAGGGTTGACTCCCAGAGATACTGCCAGCTTTTCTTGTCTTTGGTAACAATATATATTGAGTTCCTCACTATTTTTGAGGTTTTCGCACAATTTATGGGATAAAAGTTAAGATATTGAATAAGTTCCCGTTTCTACCCAATACTACACACCTATAATATTGGATAGTCGAAAAAGTTTTTTCATATTTTGTCAATAGATGTCGTTGCAGTCGTATATCTCCAGTGGTACCAATCACATTGTGTCAAAGCATATAATGCTGGAAAAATGAGATTTTAAGCTTAATTTAACCAAAAAAAGATAGGGAAGAATGCCACTCAAGCCACCAATGAAATTTGTGAAGTTTACGGAGACGATGCTGTATCAGTTCGTGGTTCGCTCGCTTCCGTTCCGGAAATTTCGATGTGAAAGATGCACTTCAATCTGGTCGACCTATCGTTGGAAAAGTCAATGGAATTATGGAAAAGATTGACCAGAACCGTCACATAAGCAGCCATGACATCGCCAAGGAACTTAACATTCGTTATCAAACGGTTTTAAGCCATTTAAAAAAGGTTGACCACAAAAAAAGCTTGATGTTTGAGTACCCGATGAATTGTCTGTGAAAAATTTAATGGACCGAATTAATACCTGCAATTCTTTGCTGAAACGAAATGAAACCGAACCATGAAGCGAATGGTAACAAGAGACGAAAAGTGGATCAAATACGATAATAATGTGCGAAAAAATCATGGTAAAATCGTGGTGAAGCTCAAAAAATGGTCGCAAAGCCAGGATTGACGCTTCGAGAAGGTTATGCTGAGTGTTTGGTGGGATTGGAAAGGAATTATCCACTATGAACTGCTCTAGCCTGGTCGAACGATTGATTCTACATTTTACTGTCAACAACTGATGAGATTGAAGCAAGCAATCGAAAAAACGGCCAGAACTGATCAACAGAAAGGGCTTCGTCTTCCATCAGGACAACGCTAGACCACACACATCTTTGATGACTCGGCAAAAACTGGGAGAGCTTGGCTGGGAAGTTTTGATGCATCCGCCATATAGCCCTGACCTTGCACCATCGGACTACCATTTGTTTCGGTCAATGCAGAACTCCCTTAATGTAGTAAAGTTGGCTTCAAGAGAAGCCTGTGAAAATTACTTGTCGCAGTTTTTCGCCGAGAAACCAGAGAAGTTTTACAATGATGGAATAATGTCTCTAGCAAAAAGTGGTCGACGAAATTGGTATATATTTGGTTCATTATAGTGAACTATAAATATAAAATATACTACCATATATTTATAAACTTAAATTCGCTCCTCAATATTGCCTTCCCTTCCAAAGAAGAGTAGGTTTTAACTAGATTATCGAGCTGTAGATGGTATATTTCCCTATAAACCTGCAATGGGTTCCAGAACCCAGTGAACTGAATTAGTGAACTAGCCCGAGCAGGGCACCATCACACAATTAGATATCAAAGAAAAGGGAGTTTATATAATTCTGGGTAATTGTAGTAAATTAATTGTCAAACATGTCATAAATATGGCGAAGTCTCTGTGGAGACAATTCTATATATTTATGATTATTTTAGCAGCTGTTGGAAGGTAGAAGAAGAGGAGATAATAAAACAGCTTCTATGCAAATGCAAAGCTTTGAGTATGAATGGGATCACAACTAGCGGTCTATGTTTTTTTAACGATCTTTAAGAAGTACACAAGTTATATTTTTTTGTACTGCTGAAGTTGGTCAAAAGCACGGATGGCTTAGAGAGGACATAACAAAGTAAGAAGATTTTAGTCTCGGTGGTTCACAATGGAAGTCCTAATGGCTTAGATGCGTCGTCAGACATTCTTACCAACTTACCTACCACCTCATGATCCGCAAAGTCAAATTTCAAACCTTCATTTTGGGTCTAAGCATTAAGCCTAATGTGCCCTCAAGTCGACATAATATCGATAAGCTTAGAACGAATAGTTGAAATAAGATTTCTTCTTTCTAACATGGATATTTTCATATGTTGTTATTGTTTTATTGAAAATATTAAAATTTCAATCCAAATTGCCAATCGAGTTATTTCAACTCGCAATATTTCTTTGCATAATAGCTTGAGTCGTTGAAAATACTTCGTTCGTACATTTTATGCACAGTTAACTGTACTCCTACATGTAGTTGTTGTTGTTATGTGTCAACTTCATTTGGGGTTAATGTGCATGACTGTTAACGTTATTATTTATTCAAGGCATTATCCTTGTTATCATGTGCTTGTATAGTAGTTGATAAAAGTGCTGCACACAAGTCTCTTCTCTCAGCTTCCGCTATTAACTCAACTCGGTTCGGGAGCGTAGCTCGATGCCTGTGTGCCAAAAAGCTGATGCTCAGCTATTTTCGGTGTTTGCCATTGTTGTTGCTTCAGCAAATTTAACTTGCTACTTATGTTACGCTCATATGTGTAGGTGTGTGTGCGCATGTATGGGTGTATGTATAGGGAAGTGGGCATGTGTGTGCGTTTGCGCTGCATGTGTGTCGACTATAACACTTTGTAGCACTAAAGACGATTTGGAACGTTGCCGAAATGGTGTGTACATCCTGTTGTCTAAGTTCGTTTTTGGCAAAGTTGGCTGAGTCGACGATTCTCGTCACATCTGCGAGCTGCTGCATTATACAGCAAGTACTAACGAATTTTCACTGCTGCTAATTGAGCAGATATTTTCGGGGGTTGTTTTGAAGCGATTAAGAGGGAGGTAGGTTGGCCCGAGCACACTTTGAAATTTGCATATTTATTCAATTAAACGGTGATGTAATTAAATTACACTCATTACACTAATATTTGTGATTCGATGGGAAAGAATGCCAATTTATGTAACAAGAGCTGCTCAGCTACCTGAGGTGTAGATGGAGAGTGCTTTCCCCAAAGGATAACAAATTTTGAATGCACTGTGAGTTTACAAGCTTATAATTTACATTTTTTTACTGTTTAATGGTTTTGTTACCAAATTTTGGTAACGGGTTTTGGTAACAAACTAAATTAGGTATAGGTTTAGATAGTAAAAAAAGTTTGTTTTATGCTCTTGCCACAGAGATTAATACGATAGTTTTATTCACCTAACGGTTGTACGTACCTAAAACTAAGCGAGGTAGATATAGGGTTATATACAAGTACATACATATATGAAAATGATCAGGATGACGAGAAAATTTGAAATAGGAGTGGCTGTATGCCTATCCGTCTGTCCGTGCAAGCTGTAACTTGGGTAAAAAATGAGATATCTTGATGAAACTTGGTAAGCGGGTTCCTTGGCAAAAAACTAGTTCTATGATGGGCAAAATCACACCAATGCCACGCCCACAAAACGCTATTAACCGAAAACGTATAAAGTACCACAACTAAACACTAAATTAAGGTATAAAAGTCTAATTTGGCACAGGTTTTAGCAAAAGGCACTTGTGGGTGAAAAGTGGGCGTGGCCCCGTCCTCAAATAAGTTTAAAATTCACATCTCCCAAAGCCCTAAAGCGACAAGAACCAAACTTGCCGAGCGCAAATGCTGGGTAGTCGATAAAGTCTTTTCGTATTTCTAATCAAACTTCAACTTATTATTTTTATATTCACACTAATAAATAAATAAGCCAATATATGATGTATAATTTTGGTCGACCACTTTTTGAAATTTTTCCGCTACAGACATTATTCCATCAGTGTAAATCGAAATTTCGAATTTCCAGAACGGAAGCGAGCGAACCATTGTTGTGCTACACGAACTGATACAGCATCGTCTCCGTAAACTTCACAAATTTCATTGGTGGCTTGCGTGGCATTCTTCCCTTTTTTATACAAAAATTTCAAAATATAGAAAATTTCTTCATTATTTTCACTCATTTTTGAAGAGCTGTAACTTTTTTCAACTTCTACAAATTTAGTTTTTTTTTGGTTGAATGAAGCTTAAAATCTCACCTTTCCAACGCTATATGGTATGACACGATGTGATTGGTAGCACTGGAGGTTAAGGACTGCAACGACATCTACTGACCAAATACGAAAAAACTTTTTCGACTACCCAATATTTAATTTTTTATATGAGAAATAAATTGTGTAAAAAAGGCTGTTTTTATCCGAGGAAACCCATGTAACCCTATAATGGAGCCCTGGTCAATATCGGGCGACTGCCCACTTTTGGGTAAAATTAATATCTAACGACCCGCCATCCGATTTCAACCAAATTCGGTACGTGACATTGCTCTAACACTTGTATATTACAGTGTGAAAATGGGTGAAATCGGACTACAGACACGCCTGCTTCCTATATAACACAATTTTAAATTTTATTTGAAACATTCACTTTCCAGTAGACAAATGAAGAATGAATTAATATATCAGGAAAAACTATGAAACTTTGCCCGAATAGTGCCTTTGAGATATGTGGCCTTGTGACTAAAAATTTTGCTTAAATCTAAATCTAAACTGTTTAACCCTCTAGGTACCGAATATGTGGACCCCAGTATCTATAGTTAACCTTTTTCCGCAAATGTCGGAAAAATATCGTGTGAGATTTACAATAATTAAAATTCAGAGAGTGTCCTTTCCTGATGATTTCGATGATCAAGTCTGTGTGCTACAAATGGGTTGAAAGACAATACTTCTGTTAGACCCCATATACCTAATATCAAGATTTTCGTACTTCCGCGTGGCTTTAAACCGCATATATCGGCCAATACGTGAGTTATGTATATTTGTGCTTTAAATGAAAAGAATCGGGTGAAAATTTGTCCTCATATAACTAACAAGCCTTATGTACCTGGAGATAATTCTGTGGCTTTAATCCTGGCAAGAGTGCAAAAAGTTCGGCTATACCGAGCTTAGCTCTTCATTACTTATTTTACTTTTAATAATTTTTGCTAACAGCTGTTTTTAGCAATTAAAAATGGGTATAGGTTTATAAAAATAGTTTCTAGCGAGTGATCTGGAATAAGTAACTGCCAATTTTCAACCACTTTTCTCAGTAATTGGGGTCGTATGTCAATGGTCTCTAGTTTATCTGCTTCGACAAGCGAAAAATGATCCAGCAGTGTTAAATCGCACGATCCTGGCGGCCAAGCCACACCCACGTCGCGAGATAAGGCACAGGTGAATTAAGGCCATCAAAAGTTTCTTTCAAAAAATTAGTGATTTCGTTGGCTATATGACACATAGCGCCGTCTTGCTGGAACCAGAGCTCAGCCACATAAATATCTCGCAATTCAAGTACGATAAAGTCATAAATCATGGTTTTAAAGCGTTCTTCATTGACTGTAACATTATGATCAGCTTTTCTTTTGCAGAAATATGGATCCCGTTAAGAACATGTTCGACTGAGTTTACCACTCACTATGTGGAAAATTTTTTTGAAAAGTTTTAGCCTGTGCCTGTGTGAAATCCAGTTGGGGATTAGTTCGAAGCCATTAAAACATTCATTTGCGCGGTATATTCGCGCTTCGGTGCAGGGACTGAACATTAATTTTTACGAAGCATATTTTTACCGTTAAATCAACTGGGAATGGATATGTAGAACGGTAAGTGACTAACCTAACATGCGAATAATAGCTTCGTGTGGTTGGAGTTTTTTTTAATATGAGAATATAGAACCGGTGTTACCGTCATTTGCGATTCTCAGACGAAATTGTTTTGCAGATTTTTGGTTCTAAACGAGAATATCACCTTAGCAATAAATAATTTCAAGACAACGAGAGTTTTGTGATCGAATAATGCTTTAAAATAGTTATTGTCTGTCTTACCACTTTACAGAGCTTATGTACGCTATGGTTTATCAGCTAAGATTAACTAGTTTGTAAACCGAAAGTTTACGGATTATATGTGAAATAAAACCCCTTATGTGGGTAAAGAATCTCCATATAACGGGCATTATATTAAAACCAGCATTATATTAAAACACTAGGGCACATCAGTTTTGAACCAACAAAGCTAAAATAATAAATTTTTGTCTTATTTTTTGATGTTTTAGTTCATATAAAAATTGTATACTTTTTCCACCATACAGTTATGCCTCTTATATGCAATTGTTTAAGCCATTCTAATTTTGACAAATTATAAGAAAATAACAATGTTACATACTGACCAATTTGTTTGAAGATTATACCATTGTCTTAGGCTATATTTCATGTAAAATTTTTTAAAGATGTCTTGTCAAATGATAAAGTTTTCCACATTAGGACTTTATTTCGATCGAGTCAACAAACTTTGTGGCAAACTTAATATACCTTGGTTCCGGAAAGAGTATGGTTAGGTATGGTTCTGTGGCACAACTTTGCTTGTTGGTCAACGCTTGCCGATTGCTAATTGTAGAAAACTTAAGCTCCCCTGAAACTCAAATTGCAATAAAGGTTCGGTAATAAAGTTCGGTTTGCCAAAACTAGAAGATTCTTTCCACTTTGCACTTTGATTCTACTTTGAAGTACGTCCGTCAGTTCATAAGTTCTGATACATTTGATGTACTTGTAAAGGAGTAAATGTTTTGAAAGCAGCTCTTCAATCAAATGTAGCAAAGCACACACTTACGATCGTGTGTGTGAGCCTTGGCAATTGCAAAAGCACAACTTGTGGCATCTCATAAAGGATATGAATGCAAATATTGAAACAGCAGATTGATACGAACCGAGCTGAATAAATATTTTACAGTTACGAGTGTGTGTGTGTGCGCCATTTATTTTGCGGCTGCCAGCGGCAGCAATAACATTGCAAACATCCACAGAAATAATAAAATACCAATGAAAAACAATAATGAAAGCAGAAAAAGCGAAAACATTAAATATAGAACAAGCAGCAGCCGAGGTAGGAAGACGTCGCATTGCACATACGCCCATATACATATACATGCTCGTGTGTGTTGAAGAGCGTATGTGAGTATAAGCGTGTGTTTGGCTGTGAGCTGTTGCGACTTGAGGAGCTGCCGCGTTCGCCAGCCCTGCAACAGCCAGCTGAAGTAGTTGCAAAGAGGGAAAGTTTTGCACTTGAGCGCCGATGACAGCGCTGTGTGAGCTGTGTAGCGCCACAACGACAACAGCGGCAACAATTGTTGCTGCGGTTCCACTCAACACACTTCGAGCGTTTAGCATTTCGCCTGTCAAAAGGAAATTATAGAATTCCAATTTGGATAGCTCGCTCACGTCATTCAACGCCAGCGAACTGCGAACTGCTTTTCACATTGCGAGTTGAGTTTTCGCACTATATAATATCGTGCATGATATGAGCTTGTGTGCGTGCAGTAGCATCCCTGCAAAAATTGTTGCACCAAGTGGTCTAGTCTACGGTATTGTAATGCTATATGAAGTGCTCTTCTGTACTGCCGTAGTGGGCCAGCTTAGGTCTTATATCAACATCAGCTCATTGCTACACGATGAATGCTGGATTTTTGACGTTGCAGAATTTACTGCCACGTTATGTTATATAGCACTAAAGGTTATGTTGACATCGGTAGAGTTATAACCCACAATTATTTGAAATATAACAATAACAAGAAAAAAACGTTAACTTCGGTTGCACTGAAGCTAGAATACTCCTAACAGATTCGAAGTTTCCATATAACAACATTATTTTGATCGTTTGGTTTGTATAAAATTCTTTAAAATTTTCTCGGATATTTTAGTGTTGTCCAAAGAAATTATCTACGCCAATTTCATGCCAACATCTTGCCAAATGAAAAAGTTTCCCATGCAAGAACTAGATTTTGATCGTTCAATTTGTATGACAGCTATACGTTATAGTGATTCGATTTAAAAAATCTCTCCAGATATTTTAATATTATTCTAAGAAAATAATCTGTGCTAAATTTCATGCAGATGTATTGACAAATAAACAAGTTTTCCATACAAGAACTAGATTTTGATCTTCAGTTGACAGCTATAGGCGTTATAGTGATTCGATCTAAAAAATCTCTCCAGATATTCTAATGTTATTCTAAGAAAAAAATCTGTGCTAAATTTCATGCAGATGTATTGACAAATAAACATGTTTTCCATACAAGAACTAGATTTTGATCGTTCAGTTTGTATGGCAGCTATATGCTGTAGTAGTCCGATCTAAAAAATTCTTTCAGAAATTTTAGCACTGCTTTAGGCAATAGTTTGTGCAAAGTGTCATGAAGAAAGCTTGAAAAATAAAAAAAAGTTTTCCCTACATGAACTGAATTTTCAAGACTTCGATGAAATGCAGAGTTCGACATTTTGTCCTGTGTTGGCACGTGTTCAATGAATATATCGTACTACACAATATCGTAAGTGTGATTCTCTTTGTAGGTCTATTTGAACCATTAGGAGTACAGTACAGAGTGTATACCTGGAGTACTCGCGTTTTCCTTTCAAAGCACAGCAGGAGTGGCTGGGGCGTATGAGCAACATCCATACCTGTATGTACTATATATACATACAAGTATATCAAACATACTTAAAACTTGTTGCAGCATTCACACGCACACAGTCGCGCTATGTGGCTTGCATTAATGAAAGTTTCAATTTATTTGCTGGCAACATAAAATGAGTAAAATACAAAAACAAATGCAAAAAATAAAGCTCATAAAAGCGCTTTGGTATGCGGCATGTGGAGATGGTGATGGTGACGATGATGGTGATGGCGATGTCGAAATGAGTTGGCCAATCGCTTTTATCAGCGCTGCAGGTTGGCAATTTTTACGGTGACGTGGGCACCAAATATGCAACTCTGCCTTCTGCACTACAAGTCAACGCCGCACAGTTCAGTATAAGCGCTTTTGTTTAAGCAAAAATATATAGGACATTAAGTAGGTGCAGGCAGAGAGTTGATTACTTTTCGCTTTTTGCACTTTTTTCTGCGCTTTTTCCACTCTTAACTCTGGACTTTCATTTGTTTTATTGCGCACAAAATGAGAAATGAGTGAACGAGTGAGTGAATGAATGAATGAATAAAAGGGGCAAAGCGATAATATTTTATGCGCCTTCATTTGCCGTTATATGCACCCCGAACCCCCGCCCGAACATTGAAACGAAAGTCGGGCGCTTATAGGCCATCAAGACGAATGGTGGATTGTGTATTGTGAAATGCGAAATGCAAAATGAAAAGTGTGCAAATGCAAAAATGTGGTGCAAAAGTGCCGCGCTGAAAGTGGAGTGCTGTGGAATTTATGTCAGCAGCGTAAAAGCGAAATTTAACTGCTTAATTGCTGTTGCATTGCCCGTAAGAGCCACTGCTGAATTATTAAGCGCGAAGAAAGCGACGCTTTAGCAAGTTCCAAATATTCGTACAGCGTTTAAAGGCAAATTATGAGTAATCATATTATCTAAGTGTATAGCTGAATGTAACTATGGCAAAGAAGCACCAACACTAATGACATATCAAACACTAATTTGCATTTGTACTAAGCCCAACAAAAAATTAAAAAGTTTAATAAGAACGGATAAAGCTGTTTGAAGAATGAGTGCACATTTCGGAATTAACGGTTTTTTCCGACAAAGAAATTAACCAGGCGAGCCTATTTTTATGGAAGTTCACTTGGAGTGCCTTCAAATCCCAGTTTTGGATCCGCAGAATGCCGAGCTTATACCTTCTCCACCAGCTATAGATAAATAAAGTCACAATATTCTCATTTAAGCCGAAATCCTTTCCAAGTTCACTTTTCTTCAACGTGTTTTTGCTGCTGTTGGTGGAGTGGCGTTCTTTGAGCCGAAGGAATACGCTTCCTATGCCCCATACCATCTTTCCGAATCTTGTATAGAGAATGTCGTTTGCCTACTCAATAATATGGAAGATGCGTCTTTGACCTCCATCTTTATTTAACGATTTCGCCACAGTCAAAATCCTCCAGTCGCTAATCGGTACGTCCGAATATTGACAATATAGCATTTCATTTCTAATCGCAGAGTATCCGTATCTACCACGTTGCGATCCACCATCTCTAGTTTTGCGTTTACTCACAGATTTGGAAGCATTCTGACAGCCAAAAGCATTAATTCACACATGCTAGCGAGACCACTTTTTCGGAGGGTGTTCCCGGTTCGCTCTCTGTAGAACGCTACTTATTTTCAGCTATATGCTCCCTATGTGATTTGTAAACGATAGATCCGAGGCACTGCAGTATTTTCGTGCGGCGAATTGTACATGACCCTTTTTCATCACCTCTCGCGCTCAAGTCAACCCTTTCACCTCCTCTTCCTTTAGGTTGGACTTGCTTTCGAGTCAGTTACATATCCCGACCGCCGCCTTCTATCGTGTACAGGAGTGCGAATTACATCTCAGGTTACATCAACTGACGGCATGCAGTTGTGCACCACATCGCATGATCCGCCAACACGTGACCAAAACAGAAGACTTTGCATATTTTGAGTTTGTTGGAATTTGCGGATCACACACATTGGATCTGACATGAGTTACTGATCTGATGGCAGAGTCCGTCTGATTCTTGACTCTAAATCAATTACTTGTATCTATAACTCGCTCGGAAGCTTTTAATTTTTTTCTTCATTAAAGCACACAGCGCTTTCTTGGTTCGATTCTTCATAGACTGTTATACCAGTGGACTATAGAGCTGGCTTGTCAGTAGTACTACAATCACCGTAACCTGTTCCCGTTGCATTGGCGGTGTAGCCGCTGGCGAGACAGCTGGTCAAATCGCTGTGCCCGCTAATGGTAGCAGCCTCATCTCTCATTGACATTTGAGCGGATATTCCAGCTCGCTTCATTTCATGGTAGATCTCACCAGTCTCACTTTACACACAATTTGCGATGGTCTTGTTCGAGGCTGTTTCTTACTTGATTTAGGTTGCTAAAAATCCCAGCAAAGCAAGACCAAAAACTTGTAAGCGGCGGGAAGGACCAATCCGAACCGTTCGGTATCAAGCGAGATTTCAGAAAGTATGTCACTGTTGACAGTCATAACCTCGAAGTCGTAGATAATTTCGTCTCGTTTTGGGATCAGCACCACAACGTCAGCCTCGAAATCCAACGTAGAATAGCTGTTGTCAATAAGTGCTACTTCGGACTGCGTAAGCAATTGAATAGTAAAGTCCTCTCTCGACGAACGAAAGATTCTGCGGAAGATTTAAAGTTGTTTGCGCTTTGACAAGGGCGAATACCGCATCGATGGAACGATGAGCTGTTCGAGATATACGGCGACACTGAAATAGTTCAGTGAAGTATGAGACTACGCTGGCTAAGCCACGTTGTCCGGATGGAAGAGAAACCTTCAGTTTTTATGGTTTTCGACTCAATACCCGCCGGTGGAAGCAGAGGAAGACCTCCATTACGTTAGTGAGATCAAGTGAGTAAACACCTGGCTAGACTTATGTTATCAATGATATACTTCAAATAAATTCCGGTTGAACTTGACTCGGGGCCCCGAACAGATGGTGAATCTTTTCTATTGGCTTAAGGCTTTAGAAAAATAATAGTATGTACATATATAAATGTCTAAACGCCAGAAGCTTGAAATTACTTTATAACTACCATTTGTGAGTATGTACACACTTTCGCCAGCCCTTTATGGTAAGTTTACTCAAGTGTTTTGCGATGACTTTTTAGTTGAAGAGCATTAAATACCCATTTAAATCCATATAAATAAATATGTGAATGTGTGTAATAGCTAAAGCCTACAAAATAACTTGCAAAGTCAGCAACATTCGTAGATTTCAACTGTATACACAGACACATAGTTACATACATACAAACAAATCGAAGTCCACAATTGGTTGAAAGCGCTGCGAATTATTTTTGCTTCAGTGCATTTTAAAGATTTGTGCTTTTGCGAAATGTTCAAATTGCTTCTTGCTACAATTATCAATGCCCCTTTAGAAAGTTATCTTATTCAATTCGCTTTCAAGTGAATACAACGTTTCGTTTGCAGACGTCGGTGTGTTCCTTTTAGGGTTGGCAAGAGCTTGTGCTGCCAAAATAAATACGCGCACTGGAGAATATCTGACAGCTAGCGATAGCGAGTGTATTATTGTTTGGCTCATCCCTTCATTGTGTCGAATTGAGTTAGGATTTTCGACAGCACGAAAAATAATATTTCTTAGCATTTGTGCGCCGGGTGGGGCGTGCGAGCCGGCCGAAGTGTGTTTAAAACTGAATACAATCAACAACTAGCCGGGCTTAGGCTGTATAACTTCAATAAATGTGGTTTTTGCCACAATTCTGCAAGGAAATTTCATGTAAGAAGGCTTCTCTTACTAAGTGACACTATCGAACACGCATATTCCGTTCAAAGTCTTACAATTTCCGTTCCTTTTGGTATTCGCCATTTCAATCTGTAACACAAGTGCAGATAGCGAATCACTTCTAGTGTCGCAGAAATGTATTAACGAAATTTACAAAATTAAATTTAAACACAAACCATACACCATTATTTATTTAATATTACATATACTTGTAATAGCTTAATATGCCTTAAAAATTTATCCGAATGTATTTGCTAGATATATTATTGATATGCCAAAAAATGTCTGCACAACACTATAAAATTACGCCTCGGTCAGGATAAAATCTTGGCAAAGACTGAAACCATTTTAGTAATTTTGTTCGATTGTGCATTATGAATTGGATAGATTAGATCAAAAAAGTTGGAAGGTTGCCACTTACTTGAAAATTAGAAACCAAATAATGTCTGTCCTTTTGATGGAAGTTCAAGGAATTCGTAAGAAAAAGCAAGCAACGAAGAGTTTAGTTCCAGTGTAACCGAACTTTTATACTCTCCACATTATATACAAGTATATGGAAACAATGAGATATTACGAATTAAACATTGCGAATAAGAGAACAAAAAAATTGTAATTTACACATTCATGGAGGGAATTATAACTGCCGATAAGACATGGCATCAACAGTCAGCGGAATGGAGGGGGAAAAAAAGAACTGATACCAAAAATCCACGCCAAAGCCGCTCAAAAGCTAAGGTGCTGCTCATTGTTTTTGGACGATATTCGTAGTTTGGTGCATCATGAACTTGTTCCGGAGGGACAGACCGTCAATAAGGAGTTCTCATTGGCCGTATTGAGTCGAAAATAGTCGCAATTGTGGAAGAATAATTCATGGATTTTACACGATGATAATACACCATGGCATCAAGAGACGATTGTGACCGAATTTAAGGACAAAAACGCAATTTCTTGTTCCCCAAACTGAAATTGCTGCGCCGTGGAACCCCCTCTCAATCGATCGAAAAGATAAGACAAAATTCGCTGAAGAAGCTAAAGACAATCCCAGAGAGTGCTTATCAATTGTGTTTCGAGTACTGGAAATATCGTAGCCGAAGTGTACTATATAAGATCTGGTGGAGATTACTTTGAAGAAGACAAAATAGTTATTGATAAATACTTTTTTGTCATACTATCACCCAATTTTGTTTAGATATCTTATTTATTTACTGACTGCTTTTAGGCATTTAGTAAGTTTGTATACCAAGGCTAGGGGTACTATTGACTCAATTTTATTCATTCTTGACATTATGATATTAACAGAAAACTATTTTCTATGAATTCAACCAGAAAATATCAGATTGACCGATATATACGGTATACAGTAAATCGAAAGTTCGAAAATGTTTGGTGTATGGCGACCCAATTTTATTGATTTTGGACACAACATCAGGAAACGATTTTCAGCGAATGTGAGAAATAATGCAAAGTGAGCAGTTTCTGAGATATCGGATTTTAGCGAAAGATGGGTTGAAACTTTTCTTTTTGTTCCACCTCAGATAGAAAATTTAATATCTGACTCATTTCTTTATTGAATTATTGCTCTTTTAGTCGTTTTCAACATAACCGTTATATAACTGCGAACCAGTGTCAAACTAAAGTTGTGTGTCTTTTCGTAAATCTAGAATTTTAAATTGCTTTTTCGACTTGGCAACCTTTCTTCGGTTCCAAAAAATGCATGTACAAAAATTTATCAAGATAACTCAATTTACTATTAAGATATCGCTTGTACAGGAGGACGGACAAGCGGATCGATGGACTTCTTTATTTTTATTAGCGTAGACACCGCTTGCGCGGTTACACTGATCCGACCGATGGACTGTCCCTCAAAATTCAACTCGTCTCGTCATCCTGATCATTTATATGTACATATATGTATAACTGCATTTTTGGCTGTTGCGTTGTTTATGTTTTCATCAAATTAAATATGAAAGAGGGATGCATCTTTTTATTTCTTTGCCTACAAAAGTTTCGGAAATATTCCACAGACAACTCCAGATACAACAACTAGGTGACAGCCAAGCAGTAATCAAGGTTTAAACCTCGCATATCGACCAGAAGTGTCTTGGAAAGCAAGGTAAGAGTTGAGAATCAAACGACTTCACTACTACTGGGTGCCAGGTTACAAAGGCATTGAGGGCAATGCGATAGTGGACGAGATTGCCTATAGTGATGTACAGCTGCTACCCGAAAACGTGACAATATATATTAGTAAATCCATGCATTTCATACACCACGATCTTTACAGGAACATGAAAAGGAGAAGCAAAAGGCGACGTAACAATATACTTGATCAAAAGTCTTGTATAAACGGTAGATCGTAAATATGCAAAGTTATTAGAAACTATGTACTATGTGAAGGAACCGCAAAAACATGATTGGGATCGCACTACTCACAGTCTGATGGCGCCACACGCCTGCAGAATGTGACCGACAGGTCGAGAAGCCTGCAGGAAATGTCCATAATAATGTACCAGTGAAACAATGGAGCATCGTTTGTACAGTTGACCTGCATTGACAATGCTACGCTTTAAGTATTTGCTAGCCATGGTATGAGGCACTGGAGGAGGTTTCGTTAGTGAGGTCACAGAATGTGTTGAAATTCGCGTTAAGCTCAAGCATCCTAAAGGATTACCACTCCTCATGGACTTCGTAAGGGAACTCCATCTGTAATCGCAAAGAGCCAAAACTGGTCTAAGCGTGGCTCATTACCCTGCCAGACTAACCTGATAGTTCAGGGAAAATATATGTAGTTTGAAGGTACACTTTTTTTAGGTGAAACTCACAGTTTTTGCTGCTTAATTAAAATCATTTTATACAATTGATGTGAATTAATTGTTTACAGTTTGGCCCATAAATTATAATTAATTACATACATATGTACATTTACTTCAAAATAGCAACTTTGCAACAACAATAATCGGCATTTCCAATGGCAGAATTTAGGTCATTTACCGTCGCAACACGGCCACTCAATATGGATGAACAAATTAGTGTGACCAAGCGCTAATGAGTGCATTTAAACTAACCTCAATAACTAATTTAGTTTAGTGTCCCCAGGACAGCTGACACCCCGCTTATTAGCGCTGGCCAGCGCTTATCTCACGTGCATAATGCAGCGATCTCTTGAGTTCACATCGATGTTGGCTGGCCTCCAATACTCTAATGTGGGCATGTATGGATGTGTCACACACTCACACCCACACACGTCCAGCTGGACACATAAAATGTACAAGGGTATGTATACATAAATTTAGCAGCAGGTAGTTAAGGGCCAAATTTGACTTAATTCACCGGCGCGCAATAAATTGCTGGATGACAACGCTAACGGTAATGATGGTAATGGCATAATCATTGCAATATATTACCATATTAGTGAAAATGTAGTTTGGCTGATGGAGAATTATGCGAATTGCGGTGAAACTGTAATTTATTTATTACACCCGCAAACGACCGACGCTCGCAGACACTTGCAGGGAACCGTTGCTGCGCACATACACATGTAAATGACCATATGTATATATGCATGTGTCCATGTGTGTTAGCTGGCAGCCGCCGTTTTGCCAAAATGTCGAACTCGATATGCCGAAGTCGGTCGGTTGCTCTTTTGCTGCCATAATTTCCACTTGGCAGCAGTGCAATCGAAGTTTTTGTTATTGGATTTTTACTGAAACTTACATATGTACATATATACCATATTATTACATAAAATTGTGCTTTTAGAGTTACCGGAAATTTGTAATTTTACATACTCGCATCGTTTTCATTGCACGAAAAATAGTCTCATTAGTTCTAAAATTATTCCGCCTTTAGCCCAAATCTGGTTCTAATTTTCAATGAGAGCATATACGAAGAGTCTTTGGAAGATTTCTAGCAATCTGAAGCTTATAAAACAGATAAATATCTTGCTGGACAGATATAAAGTATCCCCTGGGTAGCCAAAAAACATCCTTTTGAAGGCGAGCTAAAGTGAGCAGGCGAAACATCCCTCCCCAGAGTTGTGAGCTGGGCTTGTTATCCGCAACGTAAAAAAACAACCCCCATGAAAAGATTAAAACAGTCTCGGATTACACTTGGAATCTCCAAATCCCTCGGCTATATCTGTGTATGTAATGTTTTTGACAATAAAGAAGAAGAAGAATTAAAGGTTGATATTTTTGATGTTATACATACTTAAACCATTGTGACATACGAGCGCTATTTGTGTTGTTTACACTAACTTAAAATATTCATCTTGGCCAAAAAATGTAACTTAATCGGCACATTTTCAATCGATTTTCGACGTGGAAGAACTCAGCCAAAGGAACTTAATTACATTTTTGGCGTTGAAGCTGCATAAAGGACCAATGTTTACCGATGGTGTGGTGAGAAAGATGTAGATCAGTTCAAGACGACTTTTGTGAATGTCATTCAAAATCAGTTGTTGTTCCGAAAAATATGGAAGCTGGGCGCAAACTGATATTGCAAGATCGTCATGTGACCTATCCTGAGATTGAAACAACTATTAACATTAATATTTGACTGTAAAAAAGAATTGTCCACAAAAGAATCAATAGCTCAAAAATACGATAGCGCTGTTTCGAAACATGTCTATGACAACATAACAGGTGATGAATCATGGATTTAAGTGCTTGAGCCCGAAAGTAATCAGAAGTCGACTGTATGGGTATTTCAAGCAGACCCAAATCCAGCAAACGTTGTTCGCGCACGAAGCACTTTCAAGCAAATGGTTGCCAGTTTTTTAGAAAAACCAGACATGCTGCAACCATACCACTGGAACAAAGCAGAAAAGTTAACTCTGAGTAGTATGCAAGCATTTGTTGGACAGTTGACTTTCAAAAAATCAGGAAAACCAACTACTCCTCCCCGCGACTGTATGAGCTCTCACACATTGTGCGTTTGCAGGCACACTAAAAATCGAGTTAATGGGATCAGCAACCCTGTAGTCCTGACTGGCACTGAATGACTTATTTTTATTCGACACAAAGAATGAGGAAGCAGTTGATGCGTTCAGAAGTAATGTTTTGGAAATACCTCAGTCAGAATGGCAACAATGCTTCAAAAATTGGTTCGAACGCATGAAAAAGTGTATAGATCTTTAGAGAGAATATTTCGAGGAAAAATAATGCGATTTTTGGTTATTAATATTTGTTTTGTACTCTGAACCTAAAATATGTGAGATAACCCTTGAAGTTTTTGTTCAGTGCTACCAGTTTGTTTAAGGGGTTACAAGGGTTTACGAGTTTTAAAAAATTATTGTTCCTTTATTAAATTCTAAAACACCGCTGGAATATTGTCTTAAATTTTCAAGTTGATCTGAATAATAGTTTTGGAGATACAGACTTGAGAACTTGTGCGCTCGAGGCTAGATAAACTCGTATTTTTTCAATTTAGATGGTACCGTAAGGAGTTTTCCAGCCTACGCGGGCCCATGTGACCCCTTAAATAGCTGGTATAATACAATCGAATACAACTTTTCTAACAGACGAGCGACTGTTCAATATGCTTTCCCTATATTCTTAGTTAGTGACAGCCTGTTTGAGAATTCGTTCATGCCAAATTAATGTTGCAAGTAACAAAATTTGTCAGTGTATGGATCCCTACAGCGCCCGGAAAGATCTTCCATATATCCAGGAGCATTTTATATTAAATTAAATCGTTGGGATTATGAATACTTTTATATTTGTTGGTTAATTTGACTTTAAGAGTGAACCAACTTTTCAATTATTCGTAGTTTATGGGGAAAGTTGATCGATCATAAAGAGCCGCTAACGAAACTTGAAGATTAGTTTCTATCTATCTATCTATCTATAAAATCTAATTTAAAATTCCTCGTTACTGTCTGGGATAGTAAAGAGTTGTACTGGTCGTTCGGACAAAGGATAGAACTTCGATCATTGGAGCTACGGTACAGCTTTCCAAGAGTTTGACTTTTGACAAGCTATTAGCTTCAGTGCAATAAAAATGCCTGTCGAAGTCTCGATTGCTGCCTGATTCAACATTTTGGCAATAAGAATAGATGTAGTACATATTTTTTGCATTGCCAAGAAGAAGAACGGTTAAAACAAGTAAAAACAATTATAATGGTTCTAATTAAGAGAATGCTAAAAAGTTTCATTGACACGCTTTCAGTGCAGTCGACAAGGATAAATGGAAAAGGTGGCAACGCTTTGTGTAAGTATGTTATGTATCTGTGCAACCGTTAAACGGTTTGCGCTTGTGGATGGCCAAAATGAAACCGAATTACATACCATTTTTTCTAGCCGCAAGGGCGGCGACCACCTTCTGCGCTGCTGACATGTGCCAACGCCAGCACGTTTTTTGGTCTCATGGGAGCGCTTGGTCTAAAAAGCAGTAGGTCAGGCAGACATGCAACATTTGCGGTTGGCATTTTGAATAAATGAATGTTGAAGAACAAAAGCAAAGTGGGTAAAACCCCAGAGGGCAATGTGGGTATAAAAGAGAAGAAGAATTTTCTCTACTTTTCAGCTTTTTAAATAAAAAAAGAAAAAACAAGAAAAAACTTTAACTTCGGTTGCTTCGAAGCCAGAATACCCTTTACAAATATATAAGTTTCCATACAGCTTGAATTTGATCAATCAGTTATGCTATAGTGGTCCGATCCGAACAATTTGTTTGGCGGTTGAAAAGTTGCTTTGGAAAGTAAACCAGTCCAAATTTTATTAAGATATTTTATTAAAAAAAAGTAATCTATACAAGAACTTGATTAGTATTTGGTATGACAGTTATATGCTATAGTGGTCCGATATCCGCGGTTTTAATAATTAAACAGTTTTAATAAATGAACAGTTTCTTTGGCAGAAAAGAGCCTGAGAAAATTTTCATATTGTTATCTCAAACTGAGGGACTAGTTCGGATATATACAGACAGACGAACATGTCTAAAACAACTCAGCTTCACACACTGGAAATTTATGTATATATAAATATTTTATAGGGTCTTCGAAGTTTCCTTCTGGCTGTTTTAAACTTCGTTACAAACTCACTATACCCAGTGCAATTCAGTGTGTGAAAATTGAAGTTTCCATTAAGTCAATGCAAAGTTGGTTGCAGTTTTTTGGCAAGCAATTCGTTAAAGATGCATGGAAGTCGAGCAAAATCGTTGCAGATGATTAATTACTATTACAAATTTCATGAATACGATGTTACCTTAAGTTTGACGATAGGCGAAGCAGACGGGACGCACTCTTACATGGTTACTCAGTTAGAAGATTTAGCGGTGCAACAATTTCAATTAAGAGAAATTTACTTCACGAAAACGATTTGAATGTTTTGCAGGAAAACCTTAGAATTTCTTTTGACATGAAGCAGTGATATTGTATTTTGCAATAAATCAAACTGCGAACATTCCTCGAATTTTTTCGTTATTCGTGCTTCAGCTGGCATGTATAGTGTAAGGTTCGCCTTACAGTTGGCGAATTGTTGATGAATTTTGTTCATGCCCCACAATATGACCACAGACTTTGCTCAATTTATGTATAATTTACTCCTGTACTCGGCTTACACATTGAACGCGGTATGAAGTCAACCCAAACTTCGAAAATATTCATATTAGGTCCCCCGTCTACCGAGAAAGTATTAAAAAAATTTTATCCATTTTTGATATAAAAACATATTTTTACCAGAAAAAGATTCTTATTGAGTTTTATTAAGATAGCTGTCATATTCACTTCTATATAAGGTAAAAAGTCAAGCGAAATTTAAGACTTCCTTCACTTTAGTATAATGCCAAAGGAACGAATGATCCGATCATTCGAATTTTTGGTACCAGCACACATTATTACCGGGAAAGTTTCATTGTTAGCTTAGAGATCGGCTGCTTTTCGGGAAAAATCAGTCATATAGTATACTACGCTCAGATCAATATATTCGGTATCTTAGGGCTTGGATTGTTATAGTTCGATTTCTGTCATTTTGAGAAGTTCGAGATGTCATATCTTAAGGTCACTATTTGTAAAAAGTATTTCTCCAATGGCTTCATTCCCGTTTGATTTGGATACGAAAAAATTAAATAAATAGATAGAATTTAAAATTCGGTTATATGGAAATAAGGCGTGATTGCCAATATAATGTTATGTGTACTGAGTTTTGTTAAAATTGATTCAGTATTTCTTGAGATGTAAGATTTGATATGAAACTAGTGGAGCCACGCCAATTGTTAAATTTTTATACCGGCTTCTATTAAGCCTCTCCTTACCATCTTATCTATGAAATTTCTGAGGTATAGTGAGCTATCGATCGAAGATGGAGCCTTGTGTAAAGGAGAATGTCATGTGTAGAAGTTTACGCAAGGAAGGAAAGTTTTTTGAGCCTTCCACTTGGGAGTGGCCAGAAACGATTCTTTTACATATAGCTCAAGCAGTTGATGATCCAGTCTTATACCAAGTATCCAAAAAACATCCGTTTGAAAGTGAGGCTAAAGTCAGAGGGCAAAAGATCCCTTCCCAGGGTTGTGAGTTGGGTTTGGGACCCGCCACGTAAAACAACACCACCAGTTCTTGGAGAAAATAATTCAGGCTGCAAATCTGAATTGAGAAGGTACAATCTTCAACAAGAATGTACAACTGCTGTCTTACGCCGATGACATCTATATTACTGGCCTCAACAACCGCGCGGATCGTTCTGCTTTCTCCAGGTTGAAGAAGAAGCAAAGAAAATGGGTCTGCTGGTGAACAGGGGCAAGACGAAATATCTTCTGTCATCAAACAAACAGTCGTCGCACTAGCGACTTGGCTCCCACGTCACTGTTGACAGTCATAACGTCGAAGTCGTAGATAATTTCGTCTATATTGGAACCAGTATTAACATCAACAACAACGTCAGCTTCGAAATCTAACGCAGAATAATGAGATTTATGGTCCTTTGCGCTTTGACCATGGCAAATACCACATTCCATGGAAAGAGGAGCTGAGCGCCTGGATAAAGGCACTCCAGCTTTAAAGAGTATTTGAAGCAGTACCCGCCGGGGGAAGCAGAGGAAGAAAAAGATCTTTAAACCGTTGGAAAGACCAAATGGAAAAGGACCTGGCTACTCTTAGAATCTTCACTTCGCGCCAAATAGCGAAAAGGAAGAACGGGCGCGCTGTTGTAGACTCGGCTTTAACCACGTAAGCGGTGTCTACGCTAAAAAAGAAGAAGAAGATATGTCCGAAGTGTTAATCTAGGTGACCTCTTAGCAACTTTAACTTAAACTATAGCAAACCTAGATAAGGACGATTCGATAGTTATAAGAGTAAAGAGCCTGAGTTATTTTTTCTTCCACAAATTTTACGAATACTTTGAGCAAACTGTGATATTACAATCTCTATTTCCATGTTTTGGATAAGTTTATTGAATTACTAATATCCTCTCCGAAGTTTTAATACACTTTAATGAGCATTATTTTCATCTAAACCCTAACGACGGCGGTCGCTATTAGAAGAACTGTACGCTTGCAGGTCGTACGATTAGTCTTAAATTTTTTCTTTCCAACCGGCTTTCAACGGCATAAAATATTACGCAATTTGTCTACGATTTTGTTTAAAGACGTACAGCGAATGAAGCGCGTTCTTGTTCGGCGCAACCACATAAGAATGTCGGTTTTTCTGGGCCACGTGTATGCCGGCGGCTTCCGCGCTGCCACGGCTCTGTCGAGTGCAGTCAAACGACAAAGCAATGAGTCAACCGCGAATATCTGTAAAACGTCGCCACAAGTCTGAAATTTACAGTCAACTGCCGCTGCGGTTCTTGATGCTGTAACGCTGGCAGTTGTGGTGGCTGTGGCGATGGCGATGGCGGCTCCTGCAAGCGTTGCGCGTTGCGCTCCATTTATAAAGGCGACAACAGTTCGCGGAAGTTGTGCCCAGCGACAGGTTGAATTGTGTCGAGACACGGGAGTTGCCTCGCCACCACGCCACCTCTCCCCTTTGTACTTGCAACTGCATAAAACACCGTTGCAAAACTTCAGAGTTATATCTACATATGTGTGTGTGTCACGTTGCCAACCGCATAGAGACCCGCTTACATAACACAGAAACAGGTAATATATGATAATACTTTTTACAGTTATTATTATTATTATTTGCAGCATTTTTTATGGCAACGCGGATTTAGAAGCTATTTTACTGCTGCCGCTGCCGCTGCTGCCATGACTGTCGGCGTTGCCAGTGTGTGTGCGGGCGCTCCATTTTGTTTGTTTGTTTATTATTCGCTTTAGTTGTTGTTTTAGTGCGCCACTTGCCGTGGCTCCCACGTCGCCGCCGCCGCCTCAACCGTTTTTCATTCAAATTTAGGAATGTTGCCTTTGGTGGCCCGCAGGATGGAGGCTGCCCAGTCGGTATTGTTTGTTGTTTGTGCCGTTATGCTGTACGTAATGAATAGAGATTTATGTGTTTGTTGTGGCTTTTTTGTGCGCCATTTTTTATGTGCTGTTTGCTTTGTGTATATGTGTGTGTGTATGTGTTGTTTACGCGTTGTTGTTGTGACTGCTTTTTTGCCATTATTTAATTTTTAACAGAAATCGCTGCTGACGTTGTAGCTTTCATTGTTGCTGACGTTGTTTTTGCTCTCGCCTTTCTTGTTGGCATTATTGTTTTGCGCGTGGCTGGCATCCCTTTTTTTATGTGTTTTCATATTTTTATACGCGCCACTTTTTTGGCTGCAATATTCATGCAAATGCGTTTTATTATCCTGCTGAATTTCCATGTTTTTATTTTTATTTTTGTAATTATTTAAAGTGCTGAAAAATGCTTCCGTCTTTGAAAAATGCAAAAATCAACGAAAAAACAAGGAAATGGCGGCGACCGCCCGGACCATGATGCGTCCTTAATGTTTGGCGTAAGCAGGAAAACATCGTCGAGCATAATGCAAGTGAAGTTGTTGATGTTTTCATTGGGGAATTCGCCGTTAGTAGAGCTTTGTTAAATGATTTTAAATTAAATCTGAGGAAAGTGTACATTTGGGGTGAATAAGCAAAAAAGTGAAGTCAGTGGGTATATGTACATAAGAGCGGGTCGACTTTTTTTCTATAAAATCGCGTATCAGATCATTTACTTCTCTTTGCCGCCGTATACTTAATAGTCATAAAGATTTTCGAACTTCCGGGAGACACTTCCTCCCCCACAAAACGCTATTTAACAAAATTGTATATATTGTCATAACTAAATTGCAAATTAAGATATAAAACTGTTATTGAGGAGGGACCCCTTTGTTTTGAAAATCTTTAAAATCATCTTTAGAAGCGAATCGGTTTTCCTATGCTCTCTTGTATTTTAGCATTGGACCCATGGTCTTCCAGTGATCCCACTGGTCAAAACCAGAACTTGTGTTACCGTGAGATACTTCTGGTTCTGAGTGAACCGTAAGAGCTCCTTCAAACCAGTTATTATTAGCAAATACAATCTTGCGTCAATTGTAGATGTTCTAACTGGATACTGCCCAATCGGTTCACACGTGATGCGGCTAAATAATGTATTCGTTCAAAAAGACGCCATATTTTTCCCGCTCTTTTGACATTTCTCTTCAGTAAGGTTTGCCATTTCATCATGGAAATATATACGATGCAACAACGACTCGAGGCCTCAACTTTAAAAGCGCTACGTTCAATTTATGGTCGTTATAATCGTCCTGCTGGATAAACAATTGAGAGTCTAGTGAAAAAATTTGAATTCACAGGTAACTACAAAATGTTTCTGTGCCAGTGATACAAAGAAGTGCCCGTAGTGACGAGAATATTACTGAAGCTAGCGCATCAATTGAGGAAGACCCAAATCTGTCTCTCACACTTCGTTCTCAAGCTCTGTGACGTCGTTGTGGCGAGTTTTACGAAAAGATCTTGGCCTACATCCATACAAAATAAAATTGACGCAAGAACTGAAGTCGCTTGATCACCAGAATCGTCGTATGTTCATGAATTGGGCTGAGCAACAACTTGAAACGGATAAGTATAACATTTTCATCAAAAAACCATCTTCTGCGATGAAGCTCATTTCTGGCTGAATAGTTACGTCTGTAAACAAAATATGCGTTATTGGTCAGGCAGCAATCCACACGTACTCTTTGAGTCACTATTACATCCCGAAAAAATTACGATTTGGTGTAGTACGTACTTCTTCCGTGATGATCAAAACCACCACATAACTGTGAATGGGAATCGCTTCCGTTCAATGATAATCGAATATTTTTTGCCAGAATGGGACGATATGGACTTGGATAATATGTGGTTCCAACGGGACGGTGCTACAAGCCACACCGCGAATGTCACAATCGATTTATCGAAAACCAACTTTGGTGAACGTGTTTTCTCATGAAATAGCTCAGTCAATGGGCCGCCTCCGTTGTACAATTTACAAGCCAGCAATATCGGTCGATTTATGCTTGAAAATCGTCGAAAATTGAGTTCAGCAAGCGTGCCCGTGGTGGCCTTATATTTTTGCCAAATTTGTATGGAGAAAGACGTTATGGAATCATGTTGTTACTTTCTCCTCTATTTCCCGGCTATACTTATATTGAAATGGTTAGGTGGACACATCTTCGGCTATGCCAGCGAATTGGTTAAGATTCAAATTAATTGTTTTAACAATTTTTTGGTAAGCTCAAAACACTTTGTTGATCTGTTACGATCTGGTGATTCTCTTTTAGCTGTTTATATGTAATACAAAGGGTGAACTTCTATTTAGTGATATCCATCGTTTAGGATCAACCCTACTACCTGACCTAACCGTGTTTTTATACTGTTACTGCCTTGTAATTCCAATGGAAACCAGACAGTTTTTAGAATGAGATAATGAAGAAACTGTTTTTGTTTTTTTAAAGCTGCTTTAATTCGACTAAACTTAGAGTTATTCTTTTGCTGACTTACACAAATTGGATGTCTAAATTAATTTAAGTTCAGAATTATCTTATTATTCTTGACTTTCGACAATATTCTCAATAAAAACGGAACAAATAACTATTTGGTTTAAATAAGCTTACAAGAAAACTTAGTCTTTCATCGCGTAACGGTTACGATAAGCTTTAGTATTAGCCCTGATGGAAAATACAGTCCTTAATGTCTGTGTAACTTAATTCTAAAATGTTCTCATTACATATTTCTCCAAGCATATGACTAATCTCATGCTGACATTGAAGCATCAAAGAAATACCGTAATATCAAGAAATTGACAAGCGCACAGAGAGCAGCCTGTGCAAAAGTTATGGGGGCTTTTAAGTCATGAGCCCAATATACTCCTGCATCGGCTATCCATAGACGTCTTTTCTTGCGAAGTAACAGCGAGTTCAGCTATAAGCATAAATATATACGATATAGGTTGGAACCGAAAAGGTAAGGGACATAGCGCCATTCTCACCCAGCCAAATTTAAGTAATTAGATTAGATTTCAATTGCCACTTTCAGGTGAGGATAAGCTCTAAACGTGAATGGAGAAGAGATTTAGTAGGGTGGGACGATACAACCTTCAACCTTTATTTATTTCGAAGAGTTCAAAATGGACTGCGGAGTAGGGGATACGGTATATTACAAAGATCTTGATATCTCTCTCTCTCTCTATCTATGTATTAAATTTGCCTAGCATCTTCCAACGGAAGTACTAAGTATAGTGAAGGCGTGTGCTATAATTACTAGAGGATATATAAAGAAACCATATATATACGGACAACCTGGCGGCACAGCTGTTCTTGTTCACGCAACTTATTGATCCTAGCGTATTCAAGAATCGCATACATGTTTTGAGCTCACTGACAGGTCAACTTCATATTCATAATTCGGGCTGCCGGCCATAGAAACATTTTTGAAAACGAAAAAGTAGGCAACTTGGCCAAGCTAGAAGCTTTTTTTTAGACAAATCCGAGGTGGAATTAATATCATGCCAGCTGGGAGCGAGATCAGAGCAGATGGAAATTAATAAGCACGCAGATACGAGCAAACAATGATAAGACTAGAACTAAGGGCTTACTACATACATAGGTCCAGGAATAGTATCGACAGACTAATATAAAGTATAACTTGGCACTGGACTTTCGGAGAACATGCCCTAAACACGGCTCTGCCTTATAACAGTATTTGCCTCAGCTGCATGCTGAAAGGGATTAAAAAACCTGTTTTCCACCTTCTCTTTGAATGCGCAGATCTAACACAAAGCAGACACAGAATACCAGAAACCGATCACGAACCAAATCAAATCTTCAATGGCTAATCACAAAAACCTTAAGGGATACCTTAAGAGAAGTTTCAATGAGAGCACTAAATGATTTGAGCGCAAAGATGAAACGAGATAGCAAGATTATAAGGTCTTACGATAGGACCTCAAAATGGCGCATCCAGCGCTAACTGAGTTCATAGTGGCAGCACTTCTGGCTTCCACCCATCCCTCACTTTGTACTGAAATCAGTGTTTACAAAGCTTCCGGCAAAGTTTCTCTTCTTCATCGCATTCTGGTTAGGATCTTAATACGAGCACGCAGTTTAATGACACTTCGATGTTCTGGGACATTCGCTTTAAGGATCGAGTGCTACATAACTATAACGCAACTGCAAGTTTGTATTAGACTTCACTAATCATATCTCAAATTTAATAAACAGCATTTCGTTGTATTCCGGGCTCATTTTATGCAGCATTTGAACCAGCGTACACCCTACTCCATAGTAATTAGAAAAATCCGAGGACGTGTGAATTGGCTGAATGTACTGAATGGGCTGGATGAGATTTCTTTTATCCGCCTGACAAAAGCACTCTTCGCCTTGGTTGAGATATGAACAAATCATGTGGAAAATAGCGGCAACTTGCCTGGCCAGTCAGACGGTGTGAAGAAGTGCGTTTCAAGTAAACTAAGAGGCACTCTTCGGTGCACACTTCAAAGCCCGCTCGCACACTCATAACTCGAGCTGTCATTCGACATTGTGCAGGAAAATGAAGTGACACTTGCTGCCTCATATGTATGCATATGTGGGTGTTGTGAAATAACTGTATATGGCGACACTGCTATGCGATACAACTAAGAATTGCGCTTAAAGAAGGAAAGGAGTAAAAGTTATTCCGTAAATTAAATGTTAGCCCAGTTAAAAGGAAAAAAAAAACGAAAATGAAATAAAGAAAACGGCAAGTTGAATGTGCCGTTATGTGCGAAGCATTTGCAAGTGGCAGAGCAATGTGCGAAAGGTATGGCAGTAACCGTAATAAAGAATATGCGCACATAAATGAAAAGCGCCGAGCGAGCGGCGGAGTAAAGGAGCAGCGCCTTATACACACACACACACAAATGGCAGAAGGATGATTTGCTCGCGCCGGAGCTTGTGTAGAAGAGCAGCCAGTGTGTGACCGGAACAGATGGCACCAAGTGCGCGTGTGTGCGGCTGTGCGCAGCTACAAAGACGACATTTTTGCATAAAACCACACATGAAAAGACAAGAAATGGAAGTTCGCACAACACGCACGCAAGCACCCACACACGCGCGCGTCTGAAAAATATGCATTCCTAAGTATTTCCTTTTATTTTCATTGAAAAGGGATCGCAATTGTGCCAACACAAACTCTTGATATCGAGAAGTGGTCCAAAGCCGCCACTCACGTGCGCACATGTGTTTGCCAGCACGGCAATGCTCCGACGGGAATAGATTAGTATACACTCATACGGCAGCGAGTTCGCTGGAAATTTATTTCCCATTTGCCAAAAGGACCACGAGCTTAGAAGCGTGCGTGGCATTTGTATTGCTGCGTAGCTGTCATTTTCATGTGTTCTGTGCTGCATAAATGCTTAAAGGTGGGCAGCCGGTTGGTCGTGGTACGGTGTGCGCTGGCGTATGCGCAACCAAATTATGGAATAAATAAAATGTGTTGAAATTTTGCGAGTGGATACAAGGCGTTTGTTAGTTGAGGTCGACAAATTGTGCAAAAATGTTGCCACAAAGGCGGAGAGCGGGGTAAAGTATCACCGAAAGCAATCATTCCGAGTTGCATGTGACAAATGCCAGGAAGTAGAATTCTTGCTTACAGTAATTCACTGGTAAGAGTTTTAGTTTTGGAGCTGGTGCCAAATAAAAGCACTTAAGCAGGAATATTTTTTGAAAAGCAAATATTCGAATAGAAATGCGGTTGCAAACAGGAAATATATTTGAATAACTTGCATATGCTGCAATTGTTGCGCTATTCCACTTAGAGTTAAGCACTGGCATTACATCAAGCACGCCCGTCGACTAAAGAGATTGGGAGTCATGCTAAAGTGGAATTTTCCAAAGCAATAAAAAGCAAAATCAAAGGAGTTAGGCCAGTACTTGGTTTTTATAAAGTCAGTTTTAAGTTCCTACAATAAGTTGCCACAGTTTTGCTCGCTTAAGGGTTGAATACTGGACGGCTGTCCATCCGTTCAAACGATGCCCTGTAATGAGTACAAATTGAGGTTAATCATTCTTACCCTTATAGAGCGCATTCTTTGGCATTTATTTTTCGAAAATTATCTTTTCCAAATGTTGAACGCGGCTACGTCTCAGATGGTCTATCCGTTGAGTCAAATTTTCGTTGACTCGTTCGAGCATTTCGTTTTGCTCCAAGACCTGAATCGAAGGGATTGTCAGCATAGACTTTAGACTTTACGCATCTCCACTGGAAAAAGTTTAACGGTGAGATATCACACGCTCTTGGTGGCCAATCGACCGGCCCAAAACGTGAAATTATCTGCTTACCGAAGTATTATCTCTAAAAATCCATTGATTCTTTCATCTCAGAACCTACCCGACCACTTTTACCAAAATTTTATTTTGTTGTTTTTTCTGCTTCTTAATTTTACAAAATCGGTGAAATCAGACAAGAACGACGCCCACAGCTCAACATAATATAATTTTAAATTATAACTGATTTTTTCACTTTACAATAAGTAAATGAAGCAACAGTGACCACTGTCTCCGAGGTACACTATATCATCTGTAGAAAAAGGCTCAATCGGTCTATAACTTTTAAATTCCTAAACCGGGAATTTGTGGACCTGAGTTCATATTGATGACTTTTTACAGAAAATATTGGCCACTGTCCATTGTAGTGTCGAAACGTGTGCGTCAATCATATTCATCATGTTAAGCTTTTCTCTCAAAAATAAATTTTTCAGATCGGGTGAGTTTCACACTCGCGAACTGTCGCACGTAACCACCGAACTTTTAACTGTAAAATTTACATTTTTTAAAAGCAAATACTATGATTCGAATCCGCTTTGTATTTTGTTTCATTAGCACCAGTTCCTAAAGAACTCACCGCTTGTCGTAACCCGTTTGAAAATGATGTCTTAGGAGATTGGCTCAGTAGCCTATCATTTTGAATCATAATATCAATATATTGTATTATATAATGCTTTAATGTGTATGAAAACTGGAAGAATCAAGCTGGGTTTGTCCAAGAGCCCAGTTTTGCTTGAATCTGATAATTACTAGTTCGGTATGATAGATAGTTGAAAAAAATAAATTGAGGTGTGCACCGCGATCGAAGGTCTATTGTGCTCACCCCTCTATCATAACAAATCATACGCTGATACGTTCCAGTATCCTATTATATAGCGCGCTATTGAAATGATCCCTATTCGGTTACATACACCCAATGACATTGTTCACGCGTCGACAGACTGCCATGCAGTCTAGCATCAGTTGATCGGGAGTTTTCGGCTCCATATCGCAGAACCGGCATTTTGCATAAGATGCTATTAATATGTTAGGTACTTTTTAAGCTTGCAGTGCTGAATGTAAAATGTCACATTGAGCCGAAATTTGTGTCTCGGGAGGTTGATTGCACTTTTAAATCTAGTACGGTTGTAAGCACTCATTAACAAATTCTCCCAGTGTATTTCTGTGAGTTCTTTCCAATAATTTTCTTTACTTACTCTCTCCTCCTTAAGGAGCAGATCTTTCATGGTATGGGGATTAAACTCTCTATAAGGTTCTACCAACCTGGTAGCAGCTGCAGCCAGATTAACCACGTCAGCCAGTTCATTGTCGGCATATCCTTATAACCTGGCACCCAGATGAGTTGCACTTGATTGCAAACTGAGAGGACATTCAGCCGATCTATTCACTCCTCTAGCAATATCGCTGATCTCGTAAGCTGGAATCGCTTTAAGTGTTGCTTCAATATCAGTGAATATGGTGCTAATTTCGATAGCTGCCTTGGATGTTTATCTCTACACACCGACATATAGCAAAGACTTCTGCTTCTAATGTGCTCGAAATGCATTCCACAGAGGTATGGGAATTTTAACACGCAGTCCAGCGATACCTGCACTAGTGCCTTCTGGTGTTTTCGAGCTGTTAGTATATTACTTCTTACTCTTCATACTGTTCCACAAGATTTCCCAGCCAGGCGATTGTACACTATGAGTGCTTTTGTGGCTTTGACCATGACTAGATCCACAAGCTGCTTCCTCCGCAGACTAAAGTCCAAAGTGAGACCCAGATACTTGACTGACCTCGTTAGTCATCGCTAACTCCCTGCCGCCTACAGTTAATTTCCTAACGCCCATCATGGACCTTTTTTTGGTTAACGGGACGATAATTGTTTTGAACTCAGTACCTAACAGGTGATTTGTATGAGATGACAGCTCTTTGAACAGAATATTATCGGCTAAACTATGGCGAAAGAGAGAGCTTCCGTCGAGTACATAAAAAGTGCTAATGTATGCCACACATATTTTGAACGGGCACTCAAGCGAGAACTCTGCAGCTGTTCACAAAGTGAGCTTAATTCTTCCACTATTTATTATTCATATGTGTGTTCATGTGAAAATTTTTGCGTTTCGATGTTTTTTACATGAGTTTTTCTTTAAGCGCATAACTGCTCTAAATTAGCAATAATTGGGACATTTCACCGAATTTGATGGCCACAAACTTTGGAATAATTCAGAGCTTTGTTTAATAGAGTAATTAAAATTATAATTAATTTAATATAAATTATTTACAAAGTGGCGCACGAATCGTGTTACAAAAACAAAATATAATTACTTTTTTTATCAATGCATTATATTTCATTGCATAGCAAACTTTATTTTATTTTATATAATTAATTATTTTTAAAAATTATGGACCGTAAATACCGTCCATGCTCAGTCACGCATATGCGACACCTAATTAGAAAATTATTCATTGGAACCTGTAAGGTAGTAGCCGGGGATTGCCTCAATTATCGATTTCATGAGCTGCTTCAGTTCAGTCAAATTGCTGGTTTTTGTTTTGTGCATCTCTTGCTTGGCATAACCCTCTATAAAAACTCTGTTTATTGATATATATTAATTTGTTTTCTAATTTTCGTTGGAGCTCCGCAATAATCGATCTGGCTATATGTGCAGTTGCTCTATCTTGCTAGAAACAAACGCTATTGAAGGGGAGATGCCCGTACACTGTTTTCTTCAAAGAAGTATACTCATTTCGATTGTACGGTCTTATTGCGATTCTTCCAGATTCTGCAAACATATTTACCAACCTGATAGTGATCCATCCTCCAAAATTTCGTTTGAATTTCCCTTGTATGGAAATGACGGACTGGAAGGAATGCTACCGCTGCACTATCCAAACCGTATATTCGGTATTCCAAGTATTCAATTAAAAAAATTTAAGTGATAGTAGTGATAGGTTAGGTTGAGTTAGGTTAAGTTATGAGATCGATCTTAACATGGTTTTCACTTCGAAGGCTTAGAATGCCGGTAAGTTATGTTACCTAAAACTGTTTTATAATAGATCATAAGACCATTAAAAATCGACAAAACTATTTTAGCCTTTCACAAATTTATTTTAGCGGCTAATATCAGTTTCAGCTATGTCTTCTGGTTGCACGAAAGCAATACTGTCGAGATGTTGCAACTTCAGTCTTGCAATAGCTGGATAATGGAGACTAAAGTGCTTGGATGTTTCCATCCCACATCCCCAAAAATGGAAGAATTTTAGCCTTACCTAATGAATGCCTATTCGATAATGTCCAGTAAAAACTACTAATATTGTGGCAAAATGAACTTTAGGAAGGGCAAGTAGTTTAGTAGGTTATCTGCGTTCAACTCTGAGCCCAAAAAATAGATGTTTTCTGAGCAATACACGGACGTATGGATGTACATATATATCCACGAGTTATATAACAGTACAGAGGTGGTTCCTTGGCGTCGATCTGTATTCTATACAGTAAGAATATGTTGACGAATTTGCTGAGTAATTCCTCAAAACTTATGTATGCTCGGAAGACTTTTTGGATTGACTAATATCGAAATTGCGTTGACACGTGAAAGGGCACCCAAAGCGATGTCTGATATCTTCAAATGTGCCCCAAAGTAAATTGACCACTGAAATTCAATGAAATGGACCATATGTACTGCCGTTAAACCAATAATGTTGCCTAAGTTTCGTAGACCACATTTTTGGGAAATTCTCATTAGTGAAGCGAGGATTGCCTTACAAACCGAACGATAAAACTCATGACAAAGTTTCACAAAATTTCGTTTGACGTTTTTTCTTGTTAATTATTTTTTTTAATTTGATTTGTCGAACTTATACCATGCTATGAATTTATTACCGAAATGCAAACAAGCTGTTCAAACCGAGAAAATTTTTTTGGTGTTCAGAAAAAAATTTGCAGACGTCATTATTGATCACATGAAAGGGGTTTATTTTGAATAAAGTATGCGCAAATATTTATTTCGAGTGAATATAAATCAACGAGGCTAATCAAAGGGTTCATGGCTACAACAAAAAATAGGCACGAGAAGCACGTCAGAGCTCCTAGAAACAGTATAAACCGAAATGTGTTGTTCATGTAGAGTGCTTTAAACAATGTTTTTTTATACAAAGTTTAACTTGAGTGAATATAGCCAAGCTATACCTAGGAACGTGTTTTATATTTTAGTATTCCAAGCAGCGCCAAGCCTATTCGTAAGATTATTTTTTATTACAGCGCTCACGATTTGCTTGAAGTAAATATTTTCTTACGGCAAACTCAGAAATGTTTAAGCTGAACAAACAAATAAAAAACAATTTGTCAGCAATCAAGTAGAGCAAAAATAATTTTGTAGCCATATGGTTAAATATTTGATTAGCACTGAGCAATTAATACCTGTGTATGCATAGGTACACCAGTGTTTGAATGTGGAGCTGCCTTGCAAATCACATAAAAGACAGAGCTGCTGGCAGTCTTTGTTAGGTCGGCGTGAAGTGTCGCATTGTTATTTAAACAATGAAATTAATCTATAAAAATTACTGGGTTTTGGTGACTTCTATATTTTGTGTTAATTTATTCAAAAAAATTTTAGTTTTGTAGAGTGGTTTCAGCTTCAAACGGAAAACTGCCTTTTGATTGTCCTGTATGTGGATACAATGGAGAAACCTACAAACAATATGCCAGTCCCTGTCTGTTGGAATTAGAGCAATGAGACCGGCGACTATTTGAATTTTGAAGATATTTGAAAAATTTTTTTATGAAAATCAGCCGGGTTCCAAAATCTACAGAATAAGGATGAAGCACAAATGAAATTCAACAGCCAAACATTGGCCGATTTAAATATAATGAAGTCAGCGGAGTAACGAAATTTTATGTGAAAATAATTAGTAGTGCGTTGTCATAGCGAATTAAATTGTGGCATAAAGCACTAAATTGTTTTATTTATAAAATGTTTACTTGTATTTGAAATACAATTCGAATGACAGCAACTGTCACTGACTGACATTTCGGTCAATCAGTATGAATGATTACTCTGGGAAAAACAATCTTTGTATGATAGGCGATATTACAGTCTTTTAATAATTTCTTCTTTCTAACGTTGCCTTGGTTAATGAGCAGGTTCCGCGATATCTTGTCAGTTAAATGTTTTGATTATTCTTTGTATGACAGCAATATACCGATGGATAAAAATTCTTCGCAAATTGCGTTTCGAAGTTATTTCATCACGTGTCAAATAAAAGTTTTCTTACAAGCATTTGATTCCGATCGCTCCTTTGTATGACAGCTGTATGACGGTTCGATATCGGCGGTTCTTCCAAATACTTCCTGAGGAGAAAAAAAAATTGCGCAAAATTTCATATCTCAAAGCGAGTATATACAGACAAGGATTTATATAAAAAGTTGGGTTTTACTTCTTAAATTTTTTTGAAAAAAATGTTTTGTAGAGGACTTCAAAGTAAGCCTCCGATTGTCATTATTTCACTTAAAATTCTGTCCGACGAGTAACTATTTGAATTTTGGAAACAAAAGAAAATCAGCCGGGTTCCAAACCTACAGAATAAGATGACTGAAGCAGCCAATTTGGCCGAAACTATAGGGCGGGTCTAAGTCAGTGCGTTGTCATAGTGGAGAAGCACTTTTATCTTCACAAAATAGAACATGAATGCAATTCGGCGTCGAATCATCACAATAAGTAAATCCCTGCTCCTCTCTTAATAGGCGATAGTACACTACGCCTTCTTCAGTCTACTGTTTCGATATCCTTTTGGACCGTATGATACATTGTTCACGAAATAATAAAACTCCTTCGGATGACGGTTGAATAGGTTTCCATACTTTTACATCAAAGCGAGCAAATGCTGTATCGACCGCGATTGCTTCTACACCAACAAAGGTTCTGGTCAATCGATATTCAAGTGAAGTATGAGGCCATCCGGAGCATGCTTTTTGGCTATAGGAAGCAAGATGAGCATGACTATTCGATCTTGTTAATGAACTTGAGCTAAATTGGCATTATTAGGTTATGCAAGCAGACGATAACTAGACTCTCAGTAAGTAAAACGGTTAATATTATCTGAGTCATGTAGGGATAAAAGGCAAAAGTGTTGGCTACCTTAGGACAATTGAGTTTTCAGCCGCCAAACTTGAGGAACACCTCAGGTCTAGACACATTAGTAATACAGGGCATTCCACAGAGTTACTTTGGGGTGGTGATGATGGACAGACCAAAAAGCTTATAGTTTTAAAGAAAAGGGAACTTAGTAATATTGTAGGGGTCATCACCGGGCACCTTCCCTTAAGATCCCATCTTCAGAAAATGAGGCAGGTGAATTCGGCGAAATGTAGGGCATGCATGCGCGAAGAAGGATGAAGCGTTATCTTTGCTAATGCCCAGTTTTCAACCGGTTGAGACGAAATATATTCCACAGCTACCAATGCTCCAACTTAAGATAGAGAAGATTTAGATTTTTTCAAATCCATTGAGTTACTGAATAATGCTTAATTTGGTTACCACTCGCGAACACAAAGGACCTATTGATGTCCTACTCCCTTGTGAACCAACCCACCACCTTAACTTGTCAATTACCTTGGAACATACACATAGGTACATACATATGTAAATGCGTAGTCACATGCACTTGCTACTAGTGAGTAAATAAGTTTGGGGCGCTTTGAACATTCCTCAAAGTACACTAACCCCATGTGTACTTGGCTGTTTGTTTGCACAGCATCTATGGTATGCGTTTCTACGTAGAGTTTCTGAAATTCCCATACCGCATGACGTCTGCCTAACCTCGGCCGCTGAATTAGAATAAAAAAGTAGCAACGCGTCAATATCTCCGACTGCAGTGCCGTCGAAGCGGAAACAGAGGTCAACGATTGCGGCGAAATATTATGATGAAAGCCATGTGTTCTCTCTATTACCTTTCGGGCATTCAGGTAAACAAACCAATGGAAAACTACTAGAGCTCTGCTACCAGTTCAGCAGCTTTCCGTCTGAGCAAACACACCTTTTTACAAAGCGATAGACACACAAACTGCGAACTCACACATTCTAGCTCCACACGCGCACCAGCACATGTTAGGACATCTAGCAGTTGTTGCCAAGTTTAATGGCCACCAGACATGTCAATCGTCTGCGGAGAACTCACAACATAGTGGCTGCCCCAGCGCTAGACCAGTCAGCAGAAGCGTCGACATTGATGGCTTTCGTGGTGGTTTGTGCACCGTAATCTCTGCGAATTGCAGGCGTGTGTCTTACGACGATTGTGTGTGTGTGTGTGTGTGTGTGGGTACGTGGTCTCTAGATGATTTGCCTGTGGTCGTCATTAGAGACTGTTGCTCATGGGATGTGGCAGAGTCGGCAGCGGTTTGTGGGTGGTGTTAGGCGACATGCTGTCGTCACCAGCATCATTGTTTGTTTACTCAATCGTGCAAGGTTTTCAATAAAAGTTCAACGTTTTCGCAACTGACGATGGCGCTGGTGATAACGTGGCTTTTGGCTCTCTTACCTTGTTTGCGATTTTCTTTGTGAATGTCAACAACCTCGGGGTATTCTGGGAAAATTCTGCAGCGAAAACATTATTAAGCACAAATAAATACTTACTACGGTAACGTGTAACAATTGTCTCCATTGGAGCATGCGCAAATATTGTATAGGTATATGTGTATATTATTATATTCTTAAGAAGAAGATATGTGTATATATGTTTATATACATATATGATGGTGACTATGTATATATACTTATTTGTTTACATATATTTAGCGAGTAAAGCTTAGTTGCAGATACGAGCAAGCATTTTATTAAAATTTTTTGCTCAAGTATCTCAAATCCCCTTCAACCTTGCAAGATTCCGAAATACCACTGTATCTTCCTAGCGGAACTCTTTGCGATAAGAAAAACTGCAAGGGAACAACATGCAAAAGATCAATATAGACGTCGATAGACAGACGGCAATAATCTCACATAGTATTATGTCAGTTAAATGGTTTTAGAAGCAAGGAGTCAGTAGCTAAGACAGATTTTCGTGTGCGCCCGTACCGACTGGATTCGTTAGAGTGCTGGCCTGGATTCGAGCGGCTGGTCAGTTGTCTCCGAGCACCTGGAGAGTCAGAACGAACATTTTTGCAAACTGAAAGTGCAGCGTTCGTTAGAGCAGAGGTAAACGATTAAAGTCTGCATGAAAATATGTAAATCTGCGACAGAGTCGTTTGATTTGATCAAGCAGGCTTACCCCTTGCTTTAGCAAGATGTGGTGTGCTTCGGTGGCACCTGGCCTTTTTGGAGGGCCAGGAAGAGTTCGCTGATGAATAAGCAAATCCAAAGTGAAAAAAATGCTCATTGTCTTTTCAGACATCAAAGGCATCGTCCACCATGAATTTGTTCCCCCTGGACAAACCGTCAACGCCAAGTTTTAGGTGAAAGTCCTCAGGAGACTCAAACGAAGGGACATCGCAGCCTGTTGGAAGTTGCACCACGACAATGCCCCGCCTCACATCACCTTCCTTGTGCACAGCTAGCTAACCAAGGCCGACATCACAACGCTTCCGCAGCCGTCCTACAGCCCAGATGTGACCCCCGGACTTTTGTTAGTTTCCCTCCTTGAAAAGACCGATGAAAGGGGATCCAACCTCCCGTACTTCTGGCCAGTCTTATCTAGATAACGCTTTAGATATTTGAGGGCTTATCAGTTCAAGGGACTAGATGAAGTATCAAAAGCTTAAAATAAACTGTATCTCCATCTGATATTACTAAAGACCAGTGGTTGCATGTGTGGAGTAACAGCCGGCCAATATAACCCAATTTAACATATTTCAAACTTTAGAAGGAAATAACGATATCCTAAAGATATCTGCGATTAAACAAAGAAAAACAATGAATATATAACGATTTGAAGATGATCATACTCACAAAAAAACACAGGTGGTATTTCCTTAATATACGAGGTGTGTTCAAAAAGTATCGCGAATTTTGAATTTTCGCGGGTTACGTATATTCGAATTTCGAACTTTTTGTGGGGTATGTTGGCACTCATGTCTCTCACTTATGCCAACAAGCTCGGCCATTTTGAATGTTCATTTAATTGTTGACAGCTACTTTGCTTGCACGTGTTTTGGATCGTCTTCGATTTTTACCTATTCAAAAAAATGGATTAAAGAACCTGTATCAAATTTTGTGTGAAAAACGAAATTAAGTGCGCGGATGCATTCCGAATGTTGACTGTGGCATACGGAGAAGCTACCTTGGACCGAAGCAACGTTTATCGGTGGTACAAAATGTTCTCAGAAGGCCGAGAAGATGTGAACGACGAAGAGCGTGCCGGACGCCACTTCAACAACAGACGAAAAAATTAATGAAGTGGAGAAAATGGTATTGGCCAATCGTCGAATCACCGTTAGAGAAGTTGCTGAGGACCTAAACATATCGATTGGCAAGTTATGCGCAATTTGCGCGAAGCAATCCGCCAGAAACGCCCGGATTTGTGGAAGAACAAAAATTGGCTTTTGCATCACGATAACGCCCCTGCTCACACATCGTTGCTTGTGTGCGACTTTTTGGCCAAAAACAACACACTAATGATGCCGCAGCCACCGTATTCCCCAGATCTGGCCCCCTGTGACTTTTTCTTGTTCCCTAAACTGAAGAGGCCCATGAAAGGACGACGTTACGCTTTTCTTGACGAGATAAAGGCGGCATCGAAGGAGGAGCTGAAGAAGATAAAAAAAAATGATTTTTGAAGTGCTTCGAAGATTGGAAAAACCGTTGGCACAAGTGTATAATATCTCATGGGGATTACTTGGAAGGGGTCAAAATAGATATTCATGAATAAATAAATAATTTTTGAAAAAACACAAAATTCGCGATACTTTTTGAACACACCTCGTACGATATCCGAAAATATATGCTCCGCAATTTCGTTATATGGTTAAAATTTCTTTGTGAACTCCAATGGCACATTAAGGTATAACATTAATAAATTTGAATATATGTCTGTGATGGACCTCGTAAATAATGTACAGAAATATTTGCAAAAGTATGAGTGAAAGAGTTTTAAGGTTATGAGTGGCCCGAATATTGAAAACGTGAGTTGTAAAAGAATCTTTATTTTGAATTGTCCAGTTTGTACGGCAGCTAAGTGTTATAGTCGTCTGATCTGAACAATTTTTTCAGACAATGATCTGTGCCAAATTTGGTGAAAATATCTCGTCAAATAAAATAGTTTGCCATCGAAGGTCTTAATTTCAATCGTTCAGTTTGTAGAGCAGCTATATAATATATAATATCGGTAGCTCAAATTTTGGAGTAAAAAGAACGTGTGCATAATGTCAGATCGATATCTTGTGAACTGAGAGCCTGACGGACAGATAGACAGGCATAGCTAGTCGACTTAGGTCATCATGCTGATCAGTTATATATATAATCGGTGACGAATATTCTTTCGGAGTGTTACAAACTACGTAGCGAATTTAATATAAACTGTTCAGCGTATAAAATAATTTTTTTTTAATATATGTATTTATAAAGCTTACCTCAGAGCAGTGATAAAATGCCGCTTTGATGCTGTTTGCTGGCGACCTTTGAAAAAGTTAAAAATTTCATAAAATATTTATGGAATGAAACGAAATAGAAAGATATAAAAATGAAAAACTATTCCTATAATTAAGGATAAGACTTTTTTAGATATATATTTTAAATACACATACAATTTTAAGTTATCATGTTAAAAAATTTCAAATTCAAAGGTGGCACAATAAAGATTCCCACAGAAAAAAGTCTAAAGGTGTAATATTACACGATTTTGGTGGCCAATCGACCGAAAATTATCTGCTCATGGAAGTGTTCTCCCAATCAATCCATTGATTGATGCGATGTGTGGGAAGTGGCGCCGTCTTGTTGAAACGAAATGCCGTCGAGATCACTAGCTTCAATTTCAGGCATTAAATAGTCGGTTGTCATGGTGATAGCCATTGACGGTTACGTTCTCACCGGCATCATTTTTGAAGATATATGGACCGATGATTAAAGTTCATCAGAATAAAATTGTGAAACAACTGTTATGATATGAAAATCGATGTTTAATTTTAGAAATAATTTCAGAACTTAAACTTCATTGAAGTGCCTACGAATTAAATTAAACATTATGTTTTCTGTATTTTCGATTCGCTTAAGCTACTTAAGGCATTGAAGAGAAACGAATAGCAATTGAAATGGCTAACCGTTTCGTTTTTGGTGAAATCAAATCGCAGCACATTTGCCTTAATGATAGCAATTTAAGTCGTCAGGATTTTTGATAGCCCACTTCGAAGTCATAAAACGTTTTTCGAATTCTTTCAGTTGCCGTCTTCACAACAACCAGCGAAAAAAGAAATGGTGGATTGAACCAATGCTGAAAAAGCGCATGAAAACCAACACACTTGCACTTTAGGAGAGATGCCGGAATCATCTGCGTATTTAACGTCTGCTGGCCCGGAATACCAAACACACACACACACATACGTGAATGCAATGTACATGTGTGTAAGTGCCAGCGCTGGCACATATGCAAATCTTATCGAGAATATGCTCAGCAACATGTGTATATGCCTGTGAGTAAAGCGTACTTCTTATGCATATGTTTGCATGTGTGTGTGTGTGTGAGTATTGTATACAAACAAGTCGTTGTCCTTTTTGGTATGCGCGCTGCTCGTTTACTTTTTGCCTCGAAATCACTGCAAACCGTTACGATAGCGAAAAAGCAGATTTAGATACAGATTGACGTAGGATACAAGCTGAGTGGAGGCTGCTGTCGCATGGCATTTGTGCATGCGTTGGTTGCTTTCGGTCGACCGTTGTGGCACGTGCAGCATGCAACACTGTTGCATCAATCGAATATATGCTTATGAAGACAATAACGTAATGCAAGCCGTGTACGCTATGCAGATCCGTAAGGGATGAGTTGCATTTCTACGCAAATAGCGAGAAGTCGCAAGGCTTGTGCTATCAATGGCTAAGCTTCCGATTGCAGCATGTAAGCCATGTTAAATTGCACGTAACCGTGCACATTTGTTGCATCAATGATATGGAATTATTTCACATGAATTATTCAATTGTGCCGTTTGTAACAATACCCGGAACGGCCACTAACAACAATTGCATGGAAGTATTATTTTGAATTTTTTTTTGTTCAAGTATAAACTGCCGGATGAGGGTTTAGGTGTCGGGCTGATTTCATTACCTGCATAAGCGCAATGCTCAACATTAAGAGATAGTGTTTTTGGGAAGCTGGAAAATGGCAAGTGTCCTCTGGGTAGTCAAAAAACACCCGTTTGAAGGCAAGCTAAAGTGAGAAAGCCAATTATCCCTCCTCAAGGTTGTGCGCTAGGTTTGAGGCCCGCCACGTAAAAACACATCCCCAAAGAAAAGGACGGAAAAGGTTTGGATGAGAGACCCCTCTTCTCATGACGACCACTAGAAACGGTTTTAAGGATTACGATTTAAGGGCATGCAGCTGGAATATCCGGTCCGTAAATTCGGAAGGTGCCGATGCCCTGCTGGTTGATGTCTTCGTAAGAGTAAAGGCTGAAATCACCGCCGTCTAAGAAATGCAATGGACGGTACAAAGACGGTTCGAGTAGCTCCTTGTGACATTTACTACAGCGACCATATAAAGAAGCGAAAATTCAATGTTCGATTGGTGGTGAGAGAAAGACTCAGTCGTCAAATTCTGACATTCACTTCGGGTGTGAGCGTCTAGACACAATCCACATCAGAGCAAAATTTTTAAACATAACACTGATTTCGCCCAAACCCCGACCGAAGAGAAAGTCAATAAGAATAAAGATGCCGTTTTTGCGCGGCTGGAGCGCGCTTATAACAACTGACCCCGCCAGGTTGTAAAAATTGTGCGTTGCGAGTTAAACACCTGGGCGGGCAAAGAAGGTATCTTTCAACAGTCGGACAATTCAGCTTTCATGGCGAAATCTCTCCAAATGGTTGAGATCGACTTCGCAGGGGCCTGAAATATGGTTGTCTCTAGTACTTGATTTCAGCACAAGAAAATTGATCAAATTCAAGTTCGAAATCATATCGATGATGTTGTAGTTGATGGACGATATGTATTCAGTGTCCTTGACGTGCGTATGCTCCGAGGATCTAACATCGACTAAGACCACTATCTTGTAGTAGCGAAGATAAGCGCCACCTCTTCGTCGACAAACACAGGGAAGGTGCGACGTCGTGACGAACACTCACAACCGATAGCAAAACGGTCTTCTGTTCCACTTGCACTCCTAGCCTCTGAAAATACTTATCAGTAACTCGGTATAAGGGAACTGTGGGACAAAATTTCAAGCTTCACAGCACAGCTGCAGACGAAACCATTGATATTCGAGTTCGAGAGTGCAGCTGGTACGATGAGGAGTGTCGCGTCGCAATGAAGAGAATGCAGACAGCCTACGCGCAATATTGCGATCGACCAAGACACGAGCGGGGTGGGATAGACACCGAAAGCTGAAGAGGGAACCGAGGCGCATATGCAGAAAAAAACGAAAGAAGTCGAAATGTGTGAGTATGGAGAGCTTAAGAAGCTGGCCGAAAGAGGTAATGCTTGAAAATTCTACGAAAAGATGTGGTGACTAACGGAGTATGGAATATGGTGATATAGTGGCGGATGTTCAGAGCAAACTCAAATTATGAAGGGTACACTTCTCCATCCTGCTGAACGTAAGTAAAAGTGTAACGTCTGGAGATGGCGAACCTGATAACCCAATCGATGACGATGAAATAGATATTCCATTGGACGACTATCATGAGGTTCGAATAGCAGTTACCCGCCTGAAGAACAACAAAGCAACATGGGTTGATTGATTATCAGCCGAGCTATTCAAACACAGTGGCGAAGAGCTGTCAAAGCGCATGCATCAGCTCCTTTGGAAGATATAGTTAGATAAAAGCTTGCACTCCGATTGGAATCAAAGTGTACCCTGCCCAACTCACGAATCGGGGAACCCCAGTCAATTACCGTGTGACAAGCCTCCATAATATCGCATATAAGGTCTTATCGAACGTAGTGTGTGAAAAACTAAAGTCCACCATCAACAAACTGGTCAGACTTTGTCAGTGCGGCCTATCGACCAGATTTTTACTATGCGCCAAATATTTTAAAGCCGGCTTCGATTAGGATTAAAAGGAACTGCCTCTATGATGCTATGCCTGAACTTGGTATCCTCGCAAAACTAATCCGTCAGGATCGGGAAGGATCTCTTCGAGCAGTTCGATGCCATGCGAGGTTTCAAACAAGCAAACTCCCTAACTCAACATATTGCTGAAGAAAATAATAAGAGAGAAATAATAGAGAAGGTACACCGTTAGCTCTGCTTTCTCCTGAATGGATAAGGCAGCGAAGCAAATGAGTCTGATGGTGAACGAGGGCAAGAAGAAACATCTCCTGTCATCAAAAAAAAAAAACACTCTCGTTGATAATTTCGTCCACTTTGGACCCTGCATTAACACCAACAACAACGTCAGACTCGAAATTCAGCAAAGAATAACTCTTGTCATCAGGTGCTACTTCGGACTGAGTTGCCAATTGAGAAGTAAAGTCCTGGAACGATGGGCTGTACGAAATATATGGTGTCATTGAGATAATTCTAAGAATCTAGAAACAGCGGCTGCGCTGGCTAAGTCATGTTGTCCGGATGGAAGAGAATATGCAATATGCCTTGAAGGAGTTCCAGAAAAAAAATGTCTGTGTAGTAATGATAAATTCTTCGAACTTTAGACCTAGTTATCTTCTGTCTCTGGATGTAAAAAATTTTCTTTCTGCTTTAGAAAGTATTTGAATCTATTTAGTAGAATCACTACTGGAGAAGTGAGCGTAGTGAGATAGAATTTCGTCAGCAATCATCGGTTACTGCACTTCCGGAGGCTTAAAACCAACATTGCTTATTGTAACTTCACTCATTTCCAACTTTTAAAAGCAACTACAACCCTCTACGGTTTAAATTATATCAGTTGATCTTCCGAAATAATCTTCGGTTGTGGCTGCGATTATTTGTGTTCTAAAGAAAGTCACCGACTTTATTCAGTATTTGCTTGAAAAATCTTTCATATGTTGGTGTACATGATATAAGCACCAAAAAAGGAGACGAAATATATTTTATGCTATGCAAATAATCAGCAACTAAGGCTCTACATCACTACATTCTATTCAAACATGTTCGCCCAATCCAGAAGGTGACTGAAATTGAAATCATTGATTTGAATTCAACAGTTTGTAAAGCACTCCATACGACTAACAGCAAGCAATTCAACCACACGAGTTCGGCACATACTCTCAACTCAATCAGAGCATGGTCCCAAGGTGTCACGCCAATGCCATTGCTTTTGTTGCCGTCCATTCCCATATGACGCTACATACATACCCATAAGTATATGCAGCTTTTCCCCTGCCACACAATCAAAACTACAACAACAAGTCAGACAAGTTGCCATCATTATATGTATTTGCGTAAATTCACTTGACATTTTCTCGTAGTCAGCAGTCGGTGAGATTCATCAAGCTGCAGCGGTGCGTATGAGCAACGTAGTCACACAGTTCGTTACGTATACGCCCGGGTATACACGGCGCGCATTGTAGCGGCTGAATCGATGACAGATGTCAATGCAGACAAGCGCAAATAAGTCGCATAAATATTTAGCGAATCGGAGTGAGTGTTATTGTGCCGCAGTGCGTTTATATATATATGTGTGTGTTTGTGCACGAGTTTTTCTGTTTTGTATATATGAGCGCGTGAAATGGCAACCTTTGGCTGGCTTTATATTCATACACGTATGTGCTGTTATTTGTTCTCTTGTTTGTAGAAGGGAGAAGGGGGTCTTCTCTACACAGACACACACACACTTGAACAAATGCCTTCGCACATGAATACTCACAAAGCGACAAGGAATATAAACATTTCGGCAGCGCCTGAGAACAATTCAATTTATTTTATGCTCTTTCGTAAATTACTTGTGCTTCTTTTTCTGTTTTCGTTGTTTTCTTACAGGCGAATCGGTGTTGAGTTTTCTTCAACTTGACTGCTACAAATACTTTAACAGTTTCCTTGCTTTTGTGTCGTTGCTTGTGCCTGGCGGATCGGAGCATGGATGAGCGCTGTAATGACTGCGACTTACTGTGTGTGTACGTGGTGGGGTGTTGTAATAAACAAGCTCGCAATTTCATTACGTACATTCCCTTCCAGCCTTCTCCTGAAAATAATAAATTTGTACAAATATTTATGCCTTAACGGGTGGAGGCTACATTGTGTACACATACTTGCGCTTATTTGTTTATATTTTTTCAAGACTCCGGCCTTTTTATCGCCACTGCATCAGGCCGTTGTGTAAGCGATTATTTTTGCGTCGCTTCCCGATTATGTGCCTGATGGCGAAACTTTTGCCATAATCACTTGTCTCACTACATTGCTTCCACTATTTCGCATTGTAATTGGTGTTATTACTTTTTATTGCGCAGTTTTTCCAAATATCGTATGGTTGTTTACGGTGTGGACCAACTACTATATTTTTGCATTAGTTAAAAAAAGCGTAAGGTCTGTAAGTATTTGATTACTAAAGCTATATTTCCGAATTTACTGAAGCTATTGCTTCCAATGAAGACGCAGTTCTCTATGATCATCTTTTGAAAATTTGGCCGAAAAATTACTAACAAATCGAGACGGGGGTATATTCCGAGGATCCCCTCGTCTACAAAACTCAGCTAGCATCTTCCAAGCGGAAGTACTTCATTTGGAGAAGGTCAGAGGAGTTCTACTGAATAACTACGGGAGGATACAAACCGCTACCAAATACACAGCCGCCAGCCGGCGTTGCTTTGTTGTCGTCAAAGGTTAATTTCTGCGTAGTCAAAAAATGTGGGAAGACTTTCAAGCTCACTGGCAGGTAACCCGTACTTGTCCATTATAAACAAGTAGACGAGTTGCTCCCTCTATATGAGTGAGAAAATAATACATCGAATTACAACTATCATAATAGGGCAATGGTCATTTGGAGAATATGCGTTAAAAATAACAATACCCCATAACAATACTTGCCGCATCTGCAAACTCGAATGGAGTAATTAAAAGGTTCTATATTTCCCCTGTGAGTGCTCAGCTGTATCACAAACTCGGTGTAGAACTCCTGCAATCCATATCCTGCCAAGCCTTGAAAGTTTGTCTACAAAAAGTGGATAATTGAATCGTCTTTTCAGGTAAGCAGGAGTTCTTAATTCTGGCTAAAATGTATGTACACTTCTCAGCTGTTAAAATAAGGCTCACCCACGAAGGCTTTTGTAGCTCATTTTCGGGAAATTCACATTGCATTCATACAGGTTTATTCGTATTGGTTGTGCATGTTGCGCCTATAGAACAGTTTGGTGTCTTAACATCAGGAGAAGGCGATCCCGATTCTTCGATGGAGCAGACGTTCTGTAGAATGACCATAAAAAAGTTCGAATAGCAATTTCCTGTCTGAAGAACAACAAAGCGTCGGGGCCGATGGATTGCCGGCAGAGCTATTCAAACACGACGGCGAAGAACTGATAAGGAGCATGCATCAGCTTCTTTGTAAAATATGGTTCGGCGAGAGAATGCCTGATGATTGGAATTCAACAAACTCATTGAACATTAACAGTGTGCCAGGATCAGGAAGGACGTTTCAGAGCCTTTCGATACCAAATGAGGTTTCAGATAAGGCGACTACCTATCGAGCGGCTTCCTCAATCTACTCCAGGTGAAAATAATTCGACCGACATAGCTGAATATAGAAGATACACTGTACAGCTGCTGGCGTACGCCGATTATATTGATATCACTGGCCTCAATAACCACGCAGAATAACTCTTGACAACAGGTGCTACTGCAGAGTGAATAAGAAATTGGGAAGTAAATTCATCTCTCGACGGACAAAGCCCAAATCTATAGGTCACTCAATATTCCCGTCATGCTAAGCAAGTAAACAGATACAAATTTGAAACAGAGAAGGACAGTGTATATATCGGAACCAGTTTTAATTCCATCAACAATGCCTTAAGATCAATCGCAGAATAACTTTGCCAGCAGGTGCTACTTTGAAGTTGGAAAGCAATCGAGAAGCAGATCTCTTTCGATTAAGGAAAATTACACTCTATAAATTTCCTATCATTTCTTTCTATTATACGGCGCAGAAACATGGACGATGACGAAGCGAGATGAGAAAGTATTAAAGCATTCGTGAGAATTGTTCTCCCCAATTCCTTTCGAGTCGTCTGCGTGAGCGATGAATATCGAAGAAGACGGAACCGTGAACTGTAAGAGCTCTACAGTGACGGGAACATAAGTGCATAAAAATCCAACGAATCCCGTCGACCATTACGTTCGCATAGTAAATAATGTTCCAACGAAAAGCTCTCTCAAATCGAAACCTATGGATGCACAACGGAAGCAAGGGCTCTCACGCATTTAACCAAGTGTTTATCGACACCACTTACCATGTATTTTTAGTACAATTATATATAAGAGCACTTATAGGTCTTCGAACTAACCTGTAAATCAAAGTTGAAGCACATATGCAAGCCATTTCGACTACAAACAACGAGGAGTGACAGTACATTTTTTGAAACTAGACGCGTTTCCAAGGTGGATTATTTCATTTTACGCCCCACCCTGCTTTATCGCTGACTGTTTACATGAAAAGTTGGAATATCATACTCAAACTGTAATAAGTCGTAGGGGTGTTTAAAAAGTCTACGCGAAGCTAAGCCACAGAATGTTGTTGTTAATGAAAGCCCCACTGAAGCACACGTACATACCAGCTTACTTCGCAACTTGCCGCAACACTAACATTGCTAAGAGTGAAGGCAAAAACCGAGAGTAATGCCGGTATTTGTTGTTGCTGTGACATACTTTGTTCCCGTGCCAATCGCAGTAGTTGCCAAGTTTAAATAAAAGACTGAAACAAAATTGCAAAGCAAACATTTTCAGATTGCTGACAACACAAATGCAAAAGTAAGCTGATGAGAGCGAAAGTTGAAATGAGTACAGAAAAAGCTCTCATAATAATTATGACGATGAAAATGAAAACGCTGGCACTTTCATTAGTGGCATTATCTACATATTTCCGGCAACGTTGCAGCCGAATCAAGGCATAATACAACAATAACAATATGACAGCTTGCACAGCATAAAGTTAGTAAACAACGGTGCAACGTGCTCGCATTGCGGTGCAATCAATGAGTTGAAGTAGTCAGTTGATACCCGCTTATAGGGTTGCCGTATAGAAGTGGAGCGGTCGCGTTGCGATATGACCCATTTCAGAACAGCGAGATCGTAGCGAGTATTACAGGTTTCGCGGAAGCGCTGCTACTTGAAAAAAAATCGTGCTTCAATACTTTGCCAAAGTTAAGACTTCGGTTCTGCTGTATTTGCTATGGTTAAGACTCCAAAAAATACTCTCTTTATATTGTATTAGAGTAAGTATTGTCAATATTAGACTCAACGATGCTGAAGGGAGTCCAGGTGAAACATTTAGTACGAACAAAGTAAATATTAAGGTAAGGTAATGCTAAGCATTGGCGATGTCTTTAGGAATCAGCTAATCGTGTGAACGTTTCGTAACTTTCACATAAAATTGGTAGCCACAAATAAAAGCAGTCGCTGGGAATTCTACCCGGTCGCAAAGTGCAAAAGAATTACTGTGCTTGGCGCTAACTGCAAGTCGGTCAAGAGATTTGAGGACAATTTACACCGCTCGTTGTTTGTTTTTGCACGCTTTCGGTGCACTTTTGGCCAGCATAAGCTGCTGCCTCCACCGCTGAATGGCTGTGAAGATGCGCCACAAATTTACAGCGCAGCGAAGCCAGTAAATATCGGACATGTCGCAGCTACAGGCGGCACCACCATCTTCATGGCAACAACTGTAAAACGAGGAAGGGCTTCAGCATGAACACAACGTACACACTACGTACTAAAAATAGACGGACAAAGTCAGCGTAGTTACGAAAGGCGATGAAATGGAACGGAATAAATTTGCAGTAGCCAACAACGAGTGCGCTCTGCAAAAGTATACTGAAGTAGCACGAAGTGGAGCAGGGTGCTGCAATGTGGTGGCAGTATCGCCCCCTTGTGACGCAATAAATTCAAGATACACGAGACTTGTGGTAAGTACTATATGCACTGACTTACCTGCATATATTATTGGAAAGCAGTGAAAGTGTGTGTATACTAGCGCCAACGGCATGAATGGGGTCAGGGATTTGCAGTGCCGCCACTAATTCGTGCCACAAGTACACGGCTTATAAAATCACCAATATTGCAAAAAACATTTAAAGTAATATGTAGATGGGCATAGACGATTTAACTTTGGTATGGGGGAGTGTTTCGACCGCCAGTAACTCTGCTCGTCAGGAGAAAATGTCTATTTATATTTGATGAGGGTGCCACTATCCGACATCTATAGGTCTTCACCGATTTCTCCGGTCGTTATTGCTCCTACTATTATACCCTCGGAACATGTTGCGACAGACTATGGGATTTTTTTTGTTACCAACGGTAGCTTGTAACGCCTAAAAATAGTCGAAATAGATATTGAGATACCAAAGTGATTAAAACTGAACCCCATCGGATTATTACGCTCGCTATTGATAGTATCGACTTTTCCTGCCTTATTTAAAAGAAAAACGACCCGATTATGTCGTCTTATCACAATCCGGTCCATTTTTGGGGCAGACATACAGTCACCCCGATTTCAACTTTTCTCGTATTTTTTCCCGCTATTTTAATATTTAGCTGCAGTAACACTTGCCCTTTCATCATGACATTACAACCGAAATTCGGAGTCAGTGACCTCAACTGCGTCTTGTCAGATCAACAATTGAACGTCTGGTGGAGGAAATTTTAATCCACAGGCACATTAATTGAGGAAGACCCAAATCGGTCTCTCACACGTCGTTCTCAAGCATTGGCCATCTCTTTCATGCCATTGTGGCGAATTTTGCAAAAAGATCTTGGGGTACATCCCTATAAGATCTAGTTTACGCCGCTTTATCGCCAGATTCGTCGTATGTTCGTGAATTGGGCTGAGCTACAACTTGAAAATCATCCGGTTTTTCATAGAAAAATCGCCTTCCGCGATGAGGCTTATGTCTGGCTGAAAGGCTTCGTCAATAAACAAAATATGCGTTATTGATCAGGCCGCAATCCACACGTACTCGATGAGTCACCATTGCATTCTGAAAAAATTACGGTTTGATGCGGTTTATGGCCGTTAATGGGCCGGCGATGGAGATAGAAATATATCAATTTACTTTTTGGACGTTTTCACCACCAAATTACGATTTTTAGCTTAATTTACTGCTTAGTTATGTCGTTTTATGAATAACAGTGAACAAAACTTTTATATTCTGTTACGACATGCTCAGTTTGTCACGACCACCCAAAAAGAAACGTCGAAGACTCTATAAAATAAACCATACAAATAAGTGATCCGAGTTATGATTAAAATCGATTTAACCATGTTCGACTGTTTGCACATCCGTCCGTGAACAGGTTCCTTAGTTTTTGAGATATCAGTTTGAAATTTTACATTCTGCTCATTTGACGGAACCGCCGATATTGGACAACTAAAGCATATAGCTGCCATACAAACTGAACGATCGAACTCAAGTCCGTGCATGGTATCGCTACAATCTTGTATTGCCAACCATTTAAAATAATACTATAATGACAATCCTACGTATATCTAAGTAATAAAGACATTTATTTTTATTGCAGTTTGTCATACTTTATTTATTGTCACAAATACATGTCAAATTAATTGCAGTTATTTTCGAATAAATTCTCTACGAATTTCAAAAGCGACAAAAGGTCTAAATACTTGTATAAATTAATAATGTGGTGTACGGTTGTACCTCGAATTGGATCCATTGTGCGAATTTTGTGCGAAAAAAAGTGGAGTCTAAGGGAAAAATTTGTCTGCAATTATTCCAAAAATATCTACAAATACGTCTAACGAGCATTCGATGAACGGCACAATACCTCCTTTGGGACATTCGGTTTTTACTATTTCTGAAAGTATTATTCAATATAAATCCTTTATTATGGTTAAAATAATTATTTAATAGAAACAGACCCCCAGATTCTTCACACTCCGCAAACTGTTCAGCGGTTTTATCTTCCATCGGACTTGCAAAACTGGTTATGCATGGTTCTCTGAGTCTGCATTCATAAGTAGAATTTTCTACACTCCTGTAGCATACTGATTCTTGAGCCGTTACCACGCCAAATACCATTAATGCTGTAAATGAAATTTTGTATTTTTATTAAAATTAAGTAGAAATTTAGTACAAATTAAGGTAAATAGAAGCTTACCCGAAAGTATCAAAGTGATGAATTTCATTTTTGTTTTAAGTATTCAGTTCTCCGGAGACGCTGCGTTGGGAATGATTTGCGTTTGCCAAATGAGCGACTTTTATAGCGAAATAATTCATTGGAACGTTCCACAAAGTTAACAAAAACAATCTGTGTAAACTTGGGAAGAAGAAATATTTAAGCCTCGAAATTAACGTAAATACAAATACGTGCAGATACAATACTGCATATATAGCCGTGAACATAATAGAAAAATATTCACCGATTAATTCGAATGTAAAGGGAGAAATAGAAAGTCTCCTCGCTGTCGGTTACTCTATAATCAGCAATACTCATAAAAAGTTTGTTTTAAACTGCCTGCCTTTTCTTCCGTACGTAAGTGCAGGTGCATCCTTTTGGACTAAACACTTTTTTCGGATATTGTGGCGTTCCTTTGGTGGATACGCCGTGCCAAATACGGAGAAGATATCTTTTCAAACGAAAAAATGTTCCATACAAGCACTTGGAGATTACTTCATTTGTTTTATAGCCCGAGCCAGATTAAGTGAAGATATCTTCCGATATTGGCGTTCTCATGGATGGGCATATTCTTTTGGAGAAAGGGGCGTGTGCAAAATTTCACATGTATTTCTCACAAACTGAGGGACTAGTTCACGAATCTACAGACAGATGGACGGACAGACATGGCTAAATCAACTTCGCTCGTCATGCTGATCATTTATGTTGTGAGCAAAAAATATTAATATGTTTCAATTTAAAAAAATGGTATGACTGTCTTTTTTGCCAAAAGTCCTAGACGGCCATCAACATCAACTGATGAACAACACGTCAATAAAATAAACGAATTAGTGCTTGAGAATCGACGATTAAGAGTCAGAGATCTTACCGGCAAAGTTAGCATATCGAAAGGATCAGTGACAACCACTTTTAAAGATTATTTGGGCCCAAGAAAAGTGAAATCACGATTTGTTCCAAAATCACTAATTTTTTTCTTTAACGTTTCAGAAACAATTTTCCGACTATCAGAATCATTGGAACATTATTATTGACCCGGAAACAGACGATCAACCCGGCCGAATATCGATGAGCCGAAGCCGAAAAATCCATGTTAATGCAGGTCAAAAATCAAGGTTATGTTGACAGTTGTCTTCGATTACACTGGAAAACAAAATTCCACCTGTTTTTTGTGACATGAACGGAAGTAAGTGTTTATTATGTAAAGATTGCCACAAATGCAGAAAATAAATCTATCACCTATAGTTTTTTTGCTATGATTATATGTATTATTGTTAACAGTCGATGTTTTTCGGCGACGTTTTGTTTTTGGAGTATCCCACTTTCAGTCTACATTAAACCCAATTTAATATGCAAAGGTCGTAGTAATATCTTTTTAGGATCAACTAGATGTTCACTGGTAGCGTACTTGAGGAAGTATCTGACGTACGGGCCACTGCTCCTGTCTCTAGCACTCCTGTCCAATTCGCAAAGGAGTCAACAGTATTACGTATATCCTAGTTCCATTCCAAGAAGAAGGGCTGTTAATTTTAGCTCTCTACATATTACCCAACCATACTCATGATAACGGATGTTAAAAGAAGTCATATTCTCATATAATTCCCTTATATAAATTGCATGAGCAGAGGGCACAGATGGATATTTGTTACCGTTATGAACCAATAGCGACTTTAAACTAAGTTTAGAGGAATCAATGAATAGATGCCAATCCCCTGGATCATGTTTCTGTCCTACTGCGTTAAATAAAAGATTAACTTCTGAACATTATACTAGATCCACTTCTTGAAGAAAGCAATTTGTGAGGTCCTTCTGCCTTTTTCTGTAAAAAGTAATATTTACTTCACTTTGGGGAAGGTTCCAACCTTTCAGTCTCATTGCTAAAAGTTCAGACTGCGATTTGAAAAGCTTAGATATCAAACTAAGTCATTATACTGTTGCACTTTTGGTAAATCAAATAAAGGATCGTCCTTTCCTTTGTTTAAGACTTCGATTCTCGTTCTTCAATACCTTTAATATTGTTCACTGTGTGTGACAGGTCTTAAATATATAAATTATGTAGCATGTTTAGACTTCAGTTCTCTCGTGAGTCAAATATGGCAAAACATTGGTACTGCAAACCATTGGTACTGCAAAGGGCATTTTACGATTTGAACCTTTTAACCAAGCTGTTAACAATATGAGAAACCCGTGCTTAGTCTTGGCCCCCACCGGTAACACCAAAATACAGTTCGTAAGCTTTTAGCACAAGCGGAGTAAAATTACGTATTTGCGATTTAAAAGTTAGTTCTCCGCACACATAACAAAAACTGATGACACTATTTACGCACTGCCTAGTCAATGTACCTAAAAATCTTAAACACAGTAATTTCAAAAACGTAAAAGAATGTGAACTCAAAACTGTTTTGCTTTCCAAACATAGAACACGTAACCGATTCGGACACAATTAGTCTACTGATAAATTTTGTAAAATAAAATAGAAATTATGTGTCTACCAGTGTTATCTTAGTGTGGTGCTCTCCGATTTCCTTCCGACCGGCCAAACTGTCTACAGGGAATACTATTTTAGTGTTGGGCGACGTTTGTTTGAAGCTAAGCGAAGAGGCCGGAATTATGTTGCTTGATAATGTATCGTCGCGCACTATATTGTTTCTTCATGAGTTTTTCGCCAAAGTTTTAACCAATTTCGCGCTACAACCACCGCATTCATGTGGGTTTGCGCCGTTTGCCTTCTGGCTATTCAGCAAACTCAAACGATCGCTCCTGGGAAAATGTTTTCGAGTCAATTGAAGACATTAAAGAAGATGCGCTACACGCATTGAAGGCTTTTATGAAAATTGATTTTAACTACTGTTTCGAGGAAAAAACGTTGGCAGAAGTTGAAGAAAAAACGAGGGGAAGAATTTTTGCGACTAGGTTTTGAAGAATAAACGTAAAGTTATATGAACAAAGTCTTAAAGTTGTCTGCTGTATTATATTAATGCTATCTTACAGTGTGAAAATAAACGCAATCGGAGCTGTAGATGTTGTGATGAAGGCGGGCTTAGGCTAACAATGAAAACTTTGACCTTGCTAGTGTTGGCCGACAATGAAATCTTGAATGGGCCTCTGTAGGGTGCCAACAATAATGGCAAACGAAGTCATCTGAAATGAAGACGTACTGGCTTGATGCTAGCTTACTGTGAACGAACGGTTTTGTCACGCCACTGAAGTCTCATGTGATATTGATTTTGACAGATCTCTTATAAACTGAGTGGGTACCACTGTTTTGCCCACTTTTAGCACTGAATGCTAAGAAGCCACTCGACACCATATTCGCTGTACTTTGTGCTTTGACAAATTTAACTGATGAGTTATCCCACCTTTAGTGTTTTTTAACATAAGGGGCCATCCATAAATTACGTCACACCTTGAAGGGGGGGGGAGGGTATCATTCAGAAGTGACATTGTGTGACAAGGGGCAGGGGGGGTCAAAAGCTTTGTGACATCAAATTTCAAAATTTGTGATGTACAAACGTGAAATTTATAGATAAACAAAAAAATATTAAACATTTATAAACACAATCTTTGTTTTTTAATGCTTAAGTTGTAACGAAGCTTTTTACTGCTGAGGTATACTCGCCGTGTCCAGGGTTCGTTACATTAAATTTGTAAACATTGGGGCTCTTCTGCGAATCGGATTTTTACCACCACCTGTGTTAATTAAACAGACATCAGAAGGTTATGGAGTCACAGGGAGTGATGACAACGACGCTAAGTTTGCTCCATTATTACTACAGATATTCTTAAATCTCCAAGCATCATCCCATCTGAAACAAGTTCCATATGATAGTTATTGCCCTAGTGTCGAGCCACACTTATTTAAAAGATCGTGTAGCATATGTGGCCTATATTTTTCTTCATATAAAGCCACCAATCAACACAAACAACCACATAAAAAACAAGAGCTGTTACCTATCGCGAAAACTCGTCCTCAAAGAATTGCAGCTAGACGTGCCCGAGAGATTCTCTGTTTATTATTCAATAAATATAAGAATAAAAATAATAACCTGTTTTTTTTTATTTTTTGATAAATCCATAAAATTGGAAAATGTGTGACGCCACAACAGGGGGGGGTCACGACAAAATGTGACAACTAGTGACAAGGATGTGGGGAGGGGTTAAAAAGTCCTTAAATTCGTGTGACGCAATTTATGGATGGCCCCTAACTGTTAAGTGGAGAATGTGAGGAATCATCATCAAACCGACAGTGGAGAGTTAAAAAGAAATATTCTCATCGGGTTTAGTTGGTTTTTATATCTTTCAATCCACTTTCTCGACTTTTCACAACATATACACAAGAGAACTGTAACGAGTTTAAAAATTTTCGTTTATACTTAAGTACTGTTCCCTTTACTCTGTCTGATTCTGTCAGTTCAGTTCATGTACACGAAGCGAACTGTTTGTCTTCAAATCAGCGATAAAGAACAACTTTGTATCACTAGCGATCATCTTATACCTGATTTGTTTATGAACGTTCGTATCAGCAGAAAATACCCAAAGTGATGCAAACTCATGCTTCAATGATTGAAAATGATCGACAGCGTTCGGTTTGTATATCATGCCCTATACACTGATTTACTAGTGCACTTTTGTTCTATTTCAAATACAAATGTTTGTATATATATGTATAATGGAAATACTATCGAGTACATACATACAACAAATGTATGTATATATGGATGTATGTACATATGTACGTATTCGATGCAATTTCCATTGTTTACGCTTCGAAAATTTGTAACACGCGCACATTTTCAAAGCCGATACATTTTTTGCCACACATGATTCAAATCAGTCCAGCAGAAAATTGTTGTTGTTTGCTGTACTCATAGATTTACCCATAGATTTACTCGAAGATTTACTTATCGTTTACCCAAAGTTTCATTTCAATTCATACAATCGTCGCAACGCTATGAACTGACATGATACGATTGCAACCGAAGCCTGCCATACGTTTACACGTTCGTGATTGCCGAAGAACAGATTGTTCGTATTGCATCAGGTCAGTTGACGCTGGCAGCTACACGAATTGATTAACAATGTTGTCTATGCTGAACTGAAAAGATTTCATTGTGTTTTTGGAACGACTGTTTTTTCTGATTTCATTATACTCGTTGCAGCTCTCTGACATACACCCTTCCCAACTTTAATTCCTTTGTAACAAATTACGGTTTTTAGCTTCATTTGCAGCTCAGTAATGTCGTTTTATAAATAACAGTGAACAAAACTTTAATATTCTGTTACGACATGCTCAGTTTGTCACGACCACCCAAAAAGAAACGTCGAAGACTCTATAAAATAAACCATACAAATAAGTGATCCGAGTTATGATTTAAGTCGATTTAACTATGTTCGTCTGTATGTGCGCCCGTCTGTGAACAAGTCCCTTAATTCTTGAGATATCGGTCTGAAATTTTGCAAACGTGCTTCTCTCGCCAAGAAACTGCTTGACGGAACCGCCGATATCGGCTAACTAAAGGGATTAGCTGCCATACAAACTGAACGATCGAACTCAAGTCCTCGCATGGTATCGCTACAATCTTGCATTGCCAACAATTTAAAATAATACCCTACATATATCTAAGTAATAAAGACATTTATTTTTATTGCAGTTTGTTATACTTTATTTAATGTCACAAATACATATCAAATTAATTGTAGTTATATTAGAATAAATTCTTTACGAATTTCAAAACTCGACAAAAGGTCTAAATACTTGTATAAATTAATATTTTGGTGTACGGTTGTATCTCGAATCGGATCCATTGTGCGAATTTTGTGCGAAAGCAAGTCGGGTCTAAGCTCCAACAGCTGGAACTGTACCAAATAGCTCAGTAACGCAATTGGGTACCCCGTAAAGGATGTTACTACATGATTCTTCAACTATACCTGAAATTATTATTAAATGTAAGTACATTATGGTTAAAATAATTATTTAAACAAAACAGACTTCCAGATTTCAAACATTTGTCGATCCTTTCTTGTGTTCGATCTATCACCGAAATTCCTGGAGTGAATACACATGTTCCTTGGAGTTCGCAACCGGGAGTAGGATTTTCTCCAGGCTTGTAACATGTTGGTATTTGAGCGGTAACCACGCCAAATACCATTAATGCTGTAAATGAAATTTTGTATTTTTATTAAAATTAAGTAGAAATTAAGTACAAATTTAGGCAAATAGAAGCTTACCCGAAAGTATCAAAGTGATGAATTTCATTTTTATTTTAAGTGTTCAGTTCTCCGGAGACGCTGTGTTGGGAATGATTTGTGTTTGCCAAATGAGCGACTTTTATAGCGAAATAATTCATTGGAACGTTCCCCAAAGTTAACAAAAACAATCTGTGTAAACTTGGGAAGAACAAATATTTAAGCCTCGAAATTAAAGTAAATACAAATACGTGATGCATTATATCTGCATATATAGCCGTGAACATAATAGAAAAATATTCACCGAAGAATTTGAATGCAATGCGAGAAAAAGAAAGCCTCTTCGCTGTTGGTTACTCTATAACCACCGATATGTAAGTAAGTGCAGGTGTATAATTTTGGGAATTTGGATGTTATGATTGGCCGCAAAGTTTAGTTTAATGTTTCATGGTCTCAAAAGCTTGAGTGTAATTTAGGAATTTAGAGAGTGTGCCAATAAAATACTTATTACTAATTTGATTACTAACTCATTAACCGTTAGGAAGCTATGGTATGGAATACCTGTCGCATAAGTTCGGGCCTAAGAAGCAATTTTATGTAAAGACAATGTGTCAATGAATAAATTTTTAGTTGTTTAGAACTTTTTTATATGCTGGCACTTGCTCTGGTAATTTATCAGCAGAGTTTGAAATATATAATATATATAATAAAGTTTTAGTGCCAATAATTCAAGATCCGTAGAATGTATGTAAAATAAAAATAAATTTGAAAAAACCTGGTCAATTCCTTCCTTAGTCTCACATAGAGAATATGGAATGCTTCGTCTCTTTATATCCTATTTATCAGCCATAATGGTAGCTATTTCAAATAAGGGTCAAGGTGGCTTGTGTGGTAGCATATGCTGCTCTAAGACTGACGACAGGTCAAGGTTACTAATTCCGGTAATGATTGAATGAGTACAGTGTTGAAGTATTCGCATAGATTTCAATCCAATCCGTGACTCGATCTGAACAATTTCTTCGGAAATGAAAACATTTTCCATTCAAGCACTTGATAACGATCGTTCAGTTTGTATGGCAGCTATATGCTATAATGGTCCGATATTGGCGGTTCTGATGGATGAGCAGATTCTTTGGAAGAAAGATATTCCACAAACTAAGGGAAGAGTTCGTGAATGTACAGATAGGCGGAAAGACAGACGAATAGACATGACTTAATCGACTCAGCTCATCATGCTGATCAATTAAGTATAAATTTTGTAGGGTCCTCGACATATTCTCCTGGTTGGTAGAAGCTCGCTTTATATGCCCCGTTCAGGGTATAAAAAAAGGCTTGGCAGCGAACTCGTTTCCACTCAATACCTGACTCCATTTACTCTTAAATTTTGATTTTAAGAGTGACTAATTTGTTATTGTAGATATATAAAATCATAGGCTCAGCAAATAGAAGAATTATATTTACTTTAAGGTGCTTATTTATCTTACTCATTGTTTTATTGTTTTATTTTTGGGTAAACATACCCGAAATATTTAGCGATCGTCTATTTGCATTTAGCTAAATTTCAGTTGTGCAAACAACTGCAGACGCAAATACGGGTGAATGAAGTTTAATTTAGAATTTTAAACAAATGCGAATAAAAACCTCATCGATGCATTCAAGTTTACAGTTACTTTATATTTTGGCATATAATTTGTGTATATGTATGTATATGTACATATGTATATTCGGGTATTTCATAAGGGTATTTCAAAGGCCTGTTGGAAATTGACCTTCGATTGACTAGTTTAAGTGCTTCTAAAATGCTTAATAATTAATGATCAGAAAAATTTGGAAAAGAAGCTTTATTTCTAAAGAAATCTATCAATAATATTGCAAATATATTTGTTTCTAGAACCGATTTCAGATTAATTTTTAATTTAATTAATGGTTTTGAAGTAATATATGGAAGAGGTTTTCAATTAGAAGAGTTAAATATTTGTTGGCTTATACTTTTTTAATTAATTATTTTTTGTTTTACAAAATTTCTAAGAAAGGAAAATGAGCTAAGCTGTCGATATCGCAGATAGCATAAATAATCCTTGTTAAGATACAAAACTTTTATGTTGTAAAACGAATGTCACTAAGGAAGCGCATTTTAGATTTAAACACTTTTTTCAAAGTGGAGGTGGCCCCGCCTCTGATTGGCTTAATATACATATGTATCTCCTAAATTGATAAAGATAAAACCACCAATACTTCCGCTGGCCCCCACATAACTCATATACAGATTTTCAAACTTCCAAACCATCCTAATGAAATTCAGAGAGCGTTTTTTAAATAATAAATAAAAATAAATAAAAAATATATATAAAAAATAATAAAATCGGTATAATAATCTGGTGTTCTCATCATATACACATTATAATTAAGGCTAATTCGGTTGAGTTTGTCTCACATAACAATCAATATGGAGTTGAGGACGAGTTTGTGGAGATATTCTATCGCGGCAGTACCATGAAAGTGAGTTCATGCAGAAAGTACTCATTTCTTGCATTTGTACATAGACGGTAGGGCTCACTTTTCGTTCTTCACCGACCAGAATAGGTTCGGGTTCGACAATACCTCTTTCGGAAGTTTTCTCAACTGGAATGGCGGGAGGTTAAGACGACAGCCGGAGAACACCAGACGGCCCCGTCGTCAAGTGCGCAGATGGAGGCCCGTTGTGACTTCTCCCTAAACGAGAAACGCAGCGGGATATGAAACTGAGAACGACATGGAATTGACAGCTGGGAGAACAGACTCCGGAATAGACCAATATTATTCAAAAATTTAGTTGACAGATAAGGTAAAGTTAAGTTTGATTTAACTTTACTGGTACTGAAATAAACTCAGTCAATTCAAAGAAATTCTATTCTAACTTCTCTCTTTTAGTAATTACGTCGACACAAGACACACAGTGGTGAGGTTGTCAACTAATTCACCGCTTCTGGTGGCCCTGTACTTGTCCTTTAACTCTCTGTCTCCACTTTTCAAGGAGTAAGCGGCAAAACAGGCATGCAAGTCGTTAGTGGGACAGATGCTATAGCTCGAATTGTAATGCTAATGAAAGGCTTTGTTGGACTACATTAATCCCTATTAATAGGCGTAAGGAGGCAGTCTTAGATCTAAATACATGTAACAGAAAAGTCTTAGGCCTGGTGTCGAATAAGCAAGTCCTTTTAGACCACACCATTTCCAATGAAAGAGAAATGAGGTATCTATTGAATTGCTGGATACGATTTAATTGGTTACCACTCGGAAGCACAATGGCCTTAATGGGAGACTTAAAGCGTCCACCTGCGGTTTGGCATTGCTGCGTCTCCCTTTTCAGGAAATCAAGCTAAGCTTTGATGATGGAACTGCATTCGATGTTCCAAGAGTTCTGTTCCTTTTATATACATTATGGAAAACATTTGGATTTGTTGAACATATATCAATATCACAATCTATCAAGAGATGATTTCATTCACTCTTGCTATAACGATAAATATTGAAACGAGCTAATTTGCACGTCACTGAAGTCCAAAAGCAGCAATTGAAGGCGTGTATTTAAATAAAGTTTATTTCCTTTTCTATGTTGTCATACAGTTTCAATGCCGAAGGTTCAAGGGCGCGGAAATAGGCGCAAGCCGTGCCATAACCTTCAACAAGCTGAACGTCGTTTCGCATTCATACACACATATACACATACATGTTAAAACCCTACAAACAACCGTATATCCTCCAAGCGGCTGCAACTCATGAAGCTACGGCCAACACGGCCTTCAAATATTAAGTTTTGTTGCATATGCAAGCGCTCAGGACGCTAAAATGACGGCTGAAATATACTATATGTACCTTCTACATAGTATGCTAATATTCCCACATATGTATGTGCCGTCTATACGAGCTGTTGAGTTGTTGTGTTAAAGACCAAGGAGAAGTAATAGCCTGCCAGCGAATTATATGTATTATTTATTTGCAAAGCCACAACTTCAAGGTAACAGCGGCGAGCGGCGATCCGTAACCCATATGCGCTCACATACAGTACTTTCTATGTGCGTGTGCATGTGAGCCATCTTAGCCCTTCACTCACAATTACGCGTTTCCGTTGTCAGGAAGAAGGTCAAACACGACATGCGAATGAAATGGAAACACAAGAAGGCCGATCGCTGACGGGTGGAGGAGCGCTTTGGGAGCATAGTTCACTTACGACCAAAGCTATTTGCCGACTGAAGATGTGTATTTACACAAAACTTTGAGCCCCATGAACTTGCCGACCCGTGTGCTTATCGCCAGCGTATCCTCATCACCGCAAGAGAGAAAAGCAAAACAAAAATTTCGCAATTTCGCACTCACAACTACACTCACCACACACAGCAAGCTTTGCGATTTTATGCTCGTACCTTTCACATCGTGTCAGAAGGCAGAGGTGAAGGACAACAGCGTTATCCATTTCAGCCTTTTACAGGCGGGTATCGTTGAGTGAGCTGCCACAACGAATTAATCATACCTGAAGGTGTAGCGGTTAGTTTACTCACAATGGTTAATAAACGCGTGGTGAAGTTGAGCGTATTTAGCGTGTTGCGAAAGTGCTTTTCTACCCAAATCAAAATGTGAATAGGTTGGAAGGTAAGCATTTAAACCACATGTTCACATACACACATGTAAGTATCCTCGGAAGGTTCAGATAAGTAGTTGGAACTTCCTTTGAGAAATTCTTGAATAAAAGCAAATCGATGAGGTCAAAATTTAAAATAATACCGAAGTTGATAGGAAAATGCTTAAAGGACTCATTTTACAATCAGGATCAAGAGTAACGCCAATATATCATAAAAGGGCCAGTGCAGAAGTCTGAAGAAATGATAGAAAGTGAAAAGAATTCATCGTAAGTTGAAACCCAGTAGAAACGATGGTAAAAAAGAAAACTAAAACGAAATTAAAATAATTTTCCGGAGATCTCATTTCCGAAAGATGAATGGAAACAGCGTGGTTAAATTATTAAGGCTTAAAAACGGGTTAGCTCGATTTTCGGCAAAACTATGGATGCTATGGAAAAAAGTTATATCGCAAAGTTGTAGATAATGTAGAGAACTACAACTTTTAAAAGAACACCTTTTTCACATAACCGCTGTGAAAAATTCAAATATACAAGTTTTTGGGTTTTTTGTCTTTATCGTATACAAAAAAAAATCTTTCTCAAAATTAGATGTTAACTTATGTTCAAAACACACTTAATTTTTAAATAAAAAAAACCCTGATTTTTAATTAAAATTTTTGATATAAAAATATAAGGTTTTTTTTTAAATCAGTTGGCTTTATGTTTGCTGAAATCTCTACTTTGGGATGATATGAAAAATATATACAATTTTATACTAAATTTTCGCACAAAATGCTAATAAAGCAGGTATATATAGGTATAGTAAATTTTGCAGACGGAAAAAAATTCTGATAAAGTTTGAACTCTTAATACTAGACAACATCAACAGCTTGCGTTTTGTGATTTTCGATTTACCCTATAAATAACAGAGAAATATTTTCTTATTGCGTTCAGACATTTAATTCATTCAAAAACATAATTATAAATCGAAAACGAAAACTTATTCTTATAGCAAATTTAACGACCTATGATTTTGCTTTGCTACGTCGATTACTTTCTTACTTTCTTTCAGAAAATTGTGCCCCAAAATTTAATAATAGTTAATTTGTCGAAAAAATTATAGAATTTTTGTTTTTGAGTCATGAAAAATAGCATTGTTAGTATATTATCATAAATGTAATACTTATTTCATCAATTGATTTTGCTTTTTTTTGCCAGTTTTCATCATCATAGCACTTGAAAAAAGCCTCCATCCTGATGACCTTCAGAGTCTTCTTCGATTCAGCTTTTATATTCTCAATTGAGTCAAAATAATGTCCTCGGAGTGATCATGTGAATTTGCAGAATAGCCAGAAGTTACACGAAGGTAAATCAGGCGAATGCGGTGGTTGCGACATGATATTACTTGAAAAAGCTGCGAAATGATCACCAATAACCAATGCAGCATGAGATGGTGCATTATCGCTCTTCTTTGTTCAATAAATTCAGACCAAGTAAAAATCGAAGAATTCAGCATCACAAAACGACGCGTATCGCAAATACTAATGAATATTTTTACGTGAAATTAAGCATAGTGTCACTAACAGTACTACTAACTTCCAAAAAAAATCTACCGATTCGAAAAACACGCGAAGTAGAAATTAAAAATTCACCTTTCAGTGTGATCACAGTCTCCAAAGCGATGCCCCTTCAATCACCGAAACCACTGCACCAGTGTTTTTGAAATGAACGAAGCTATAATACTCTGTAGCAACAGGTTGCAAGAGTATGAAAAGTAATTTTGGATGACACTCTAATGATATCATATGATTCACGAGTATTTGGGTATGAAAAACTCTGTGCAAAGCGGGTGCTTCACTTTTGACAAAAAACAGCAATGAGTTAATGATTCGGAGCAGGAGCAGTGTTTGGAGATATTAAAGCGCAATAAACCCGATTATTTGCGTTGCTGTGGAACAATCAAGGAGATGGATGGATGGATTATTCGAGAGAACCGCACAGGATGAACCCGCTCCAAAGCGGGAAAAAACGCAACAGTCGTTTGGTGGCGTCTGTATTTTTTCTGATGCATATGGAATAATATTTATTGACTACCTCGAAACAGAAAGCACAATCAACAACGACTATTACCCAGCGTTATTGCATCGTTTGAAGGAGGAAATCGCCGAAAAACTGCCGCATTGAAAGAAAGAAAAACAATGCACCGTGTCATAAGTCACTGAAACGGATAACAAAAATCCATGCATTAACCTTCAAATTACTTCCGCATCTACTGTATTTTCAGGAACTGAATAATGAAGTGATCGTCGAAACTCAGGACTCTTTTCAAGTAAAGGACAATTCGTAATACAACAAGTGAGAAATGGTTAAGTTCGGGTGCAACCAAACATTTTATACTCTTGCAACCTGAAGGAATCGATGCCACGGAAATACCTTAAAGTGTATAACGTCAAGCAGAAGATCGGAATCTTAGTAATTTTACATATACAGCCTTTGACAGCTAATTAGAAACGCTCCCTTTTTTGTAGGTGGCTGATGAGAATAATGATAAAAAATTTTAATATACCGTTATGTATATTCCTAAAAGTTTTGCATTGTTCGTGTTACTCTATTCACTTCTGTTTTGTAGATCTGAAGTTAAAACTCTTTTATTTATTTCCGAAATAGTAAATGCGTTACGATATAGAAGGTGAAACAGTTGTTTAAAGAATTAACACCTCAAGGTGTTAATTTTTATTAATAATATTATTGATTTCTGGTAAGGGTGTGTTTCAAAGCTGGGGTTTAAAATATATTCAAATGTATTATTCAAGTATAAATAAAGAATTTTAAAACTATTTCCAATGTTGCACGTGAAGAAAAACCCCGAAAAACTTTAACAGAAATATACCGCAGAATTACTACCATCTCCCGAGGAGACCCAATACAGAGTTCCACTGATATTCTACATAAAATCCAAGACGAATATAATGTCTAAATACTCGTATCTAAGAAAACAATTGCCCGGCGTTTAGTCGAGTTTGGATTTTACGGCAGAACAGCACGCATGAAACCACTTCTAACTAAAATTCAAAGGAAATAATGCGTAGACTGTTCCAACGCTTATTGAACTTGGACAACAAATAAATGGAAGTATGTTATTTGGAGCGATGTAACAAAATAAATCGCATATATCCTGATGATCGAAGGTATGTTTACCGACCAATCTAACAAGAATTTGATCCTCGCTATGTTTCACACGTAGTCAGACATGGCGGAGGATCAATTATGGTGTGGGAATTTTTTTCTTGGGTTGGTGTAGGTCCGCTCCACATGATTGATGGAATTTTAAATAAGGACTCGACATTCTAAAAACTCTCATTTTGCCATGGACTAAGGACAATTTGCCTATTATATGGAAATTCCAACAAAATAACAATCCAAATCACACGGCAAAGTCAACACAAAAGTTTTTTGTTGAAAATTCCATGAAGAGAACACATCTCTGTTGATGTCAAAAAAACAGTAGGTATCAAAAATATCACAAATATGGATGACATTTTTGATGAAATTAGGACGGCATGGCAAGCAACACTAGTGGTGTGCTGTCAGAGTCTTATAACGTCAATTCGCAGTGGATGTGAAGCATTATTAAAGTAAAAGAGTTAGGCAACAAATAACTGAAAGTAAGCAATTTTTTTAATAGCAGTATTTTTTGCTGATAAAAAATTTTCATTTCTAATTAGTTGCCGCACTAAAAAAGTTGATTCCATACATTTTTGTTAAAATCTTAAAAAAAAGGATTTTTGATTAAAATTTTTACTATTAGAATTTAAGTTTAATGTAAGTTTCAATAATATTAGTGAAAAAACTGTAAAAATTATTGATTTATTCGAAAATAATTTAATTTACTTCAAAATAAATCGCGTTTCTAATTAGCTGTCAACGGCTGTACATACAATTTATATGTATTCTCTATATAACTCATGCACGGACCGACACAATCGGCATAAGATTTGTTAGAAAAACCAAAATATTATACGTAGTATATGGGTGTTGGAGTAGTATCGAACCGATTTTAGCCATTAACTATTATCATGCCACAAATGGTACTAAAAAGATGTTCCCTGGGATCCCATGCAATCACCAATCATATGGAGCAAAATCGGCCGGATGTTCGAAAATCGTGGTAATCGTTATATGGGGACTAGGTCAAGTTTCACCAAATCATATCTATTTTAAGCACAAAGATATACTGTTATAAGTAAAACACGTTCTGTAATTTTCAAATTTGGCCGGTATAAAGTCTTCTGAAAGTTCGAAAATCTTTATATTAGGTATATGAGGGCTCAAGAAAGTATTAACACGATTCACTCCATTTTTGATACACACAAATACTATTGCCAGCCTTTCCTGGCATGAATTTCAATTGTATATTTCACACATTGACCAATATTTTCAGTCAAAAGTCAACTATAGATATGTATTGACGGAAGAACAGACAGACAGTCACTCGGGTTCCAACTCATCTCGTCATCCTGATCATTTACTTATATATAACCCTATATCTATCTCGCTTAGTTTTAATTTATCCATGCATATAATTGTCAATTAAACCAAACGACCAAGACTTATATCTCGTCAGGCCAGGTATATATGTAGCTAGAGTTAATGTCTAAAACGCACTTAGACCTTTAGGAGGCTCAGACATCTTTCGGAAACCCTCGAACCATAGTCGCGATTATGCGATTCGTAAACAAAGTTTATTCGAATTTTCCTTCTAGCTCCTGACAGCTTCTAACATACTGTAGTCATTCTATGATACTCCCAGTCAGCTGGTATATCTGCCAATTAGATAGTGACCTGTTAGCAGTCCTACCAGGCTTCTTGTGTCATTCCTTTTGAATATTGACAGTAGGTATGTGTGAGCAAAACATTATTTTACCGTTGATTTTGAAGCCTGGCTGCATATAATAGTGTATTTCTTGTTGTAAGTACTAGTCTGTAAATTGTAATCTAAATCAAGTTCCGCTATTGTCGGTGTCAAGTCCATTCTTTAAAAGGAGCGCGATTGGACTCTGGAGTTTAGCTAGATTCGAGCAAATACTTCGAGATGTAGAATAATGAAGTGAAAAATACCCTCTTCAAGATCGGAATGCTCAAAATTTAAACCAAATCATCAAATGAGTGGAGGAAACAACAAAAGCAGTCACATTCCAAAGCACTTGCTAAGGTAGAAACCCACTATCAGTGATCCATTTTCGTTTTTGCTCATCTGCTTAAAAATTTTCAATATTAATGTCTTCAAATACATTAAAATTGAGGACCTTACGATTAACTTTTACGCCATGGGCGGAACCGGCGTATCGGATCACTATAGAATATTTTTATACTCTCGCAACAATGTTGCTAACGAGAGTATTATAGTTTTGTTCACATAACGGTTGTTTGTAAGTCCTAAAACTAAAAGAGTCAGATATAGGGTTATATATACCAAAGTGATCAGGGCGACGAGTAGAGTCGAAATCCGGATGTCTGTCTGTCGGTCCGTCTGTCCGTCCGTCTGTCCGTCCGTCCGTGCAAGCTGTAACTTGAGTAAAAATTGAGATATCATGATGAAACTTGGTACACGTATTCCTTGGCTCCATAATAAGGTTGAGTTCGAAGATGGGCAAAATCGGCCCACTGCCACGCCCACAAAATGGCGGAAACCGAAAACCTATAAAGTGTCATAACTAAGCCATAAATAAGGATATTAAAGTGAAATTTGGCACAAAGGATCGCATTAGGGAGGGACATATTTGGAAGTAATTTTTTTGGAAAAGTGGGCGTGGCCCCGCCCCCTACTAAGTTTTTTGTACATATCTCGTAAACTATTATAGCTATGTCAACCAAACTCTACAGAGTCGTTTTCTTCAGGTATTTCCATATACAGTTCAAAAATGGAAGAAATCGGATAATAACCACGCCCACCTCCCATACAAAGGTTATGTTCAAAATCACTAAAAGTGCGTTAACCGACTAACAAAAAACGTCAGAAACACTAAATTTTACGGAAGAAGTGGCAGAAGGAAGCTGCCCCCAGGCTTTTTTTAAAAATTGAAAATGGGCGTGGCGCCGCCCACTTATGGACCAAGAAGCATATCTCAGGAGCTACTAGACCGATTTCAATGAAATTCGGTATATAATGTTTTCTTAACACCTTGATGACATGTACGAAATATGGCTGAAATCGGTTCACAACCACGCCTTCTTCCAATATAAAGCTATTTTGAATTCCATCTGATGCCTTCTTTGTATAATACGAGTATAAACATTAGGAACCAATGATGATAGCGGAATAAAACTTTACACAAATACGGTATTTGAAAAATATGTAAATGACGGATAATGAAATCTCGATTATCACTTTACCATGCGAGAGTATAAAATGTTCGGTGACACCCGAACTTAGCCTTTCCTTACTTGTTTCTATTGATGTCATACAGGCTGAACGATGCAAATCAAGTTTTTGTATGGAAAACTTATTTATTTGTGAATATATCTTCACGAAATTTCGCATATGGCTTTTTTTCGCAAAGGAGCTCCTCATTTGTTGGAAGCACCGATATCGGCTCACTGTAGCATATAGCTACCATACAAACTGTGCTCTTAAATATTAAGTCCTTGTATGGAAAACTTTTTTATTAGTCGAGTTGTCTTCACGAAATTTGAAATATATTTTTGTCCAAGTCAACGCTACAATTCTTGAAAAATATATTTATATCGAACCACTGTAGCATATAGCTGTCATACTAACTCTGCGATAAATATTATGCGCTTGTATGGAAAATCTTTTTAGTAGTCGAGATATCTTCACTAAATTGAGTCCACATTACTGCCTAAACTAACGGTAAAATCTACGAAGATTTTGTTCAGATCGGATTACTATAACATATAGCTGCCGTACAAACTGAGCGATCAACATCAATATCTTCTACGAAATATTTTCTATTTGTGAAGCATATTATAGCTTCACAACGAGGTACAGCCGTTGTGTAAATTTTTTCGCGATTTTTTTTTATAATTGTTGGTGTTGGTGTTGTGCCACTGTTGTTTGTCCCGAGAAATCTTTGTTAAATAAAGCATCGATTTCCACAGGAAAAATCTACATTTTCAATTCTAATTTGTCACGCACAAACAAACGACATATGCAAATACACCGTACGCCCATTTTATTTGTTTTTGCACTTGCATGCATGCGCCTGATTTCATTTTGGTCGCACACTGCGTATACGTAATATATTATGCAACTGCTTTTTCGCCTAAGTGCGCCACACAAACATTTGCATGCATTGCGCCTGCAAGCACACAAACGCCAGGCACATAAATGCAAATACTAATACTTATATATCGGTTTAGACTAGAACCAATGTGGGTGTAAGCAGTCGTATGTGTGTTGTTCGTGTGTACAATGCGTGCATATCTAGTATAGCCTGCATTGGGGACAAGGATACTCCTCGAGTCGAGCGCATTGTGCGAATAGATTATAATTTAAATACACACATGCAGCATTAGTTGCGCCACAGCAGTAACGGTGCCACTAGCAGCAACGCTTTCAAAACCGACGAAAATGAAAAAAAAAATACAAATTCCATATATGTATATGTAGTATACAAGCAAATATAGTAAACAAATGTATTTAAACGCATCCAATACGTGTGTTCGTGTGTATACTAAAAATACACGCTGCGCACTGACCTGTGTGCGTGTGTATGTGGCACGAACTTTAGCACATTGCTGTGAAATTCATGACGTAAAACGACGCAAGCGTGTGTTTGTGTATAGCGCTGTCTGCCTGCATCGCTCAATATGTGTGTAAAAATTACAAAAAACAAAAAAAAACACAAAATGTTGGCATGCAGTTTTCACATATGTAAGTAATAAATAGTGTGTGTGTGTGTGTGTGTGGGTGCGCGTGTCCTCACCTATCAACTGGTCAAGAGTCCTGCTCGGCAGCCTCGGGGCAACTCACTTGGTATTGCCCACGTCACACATATGTATGTACACAGTTGCAGTTAGCTGTATAGCACGTTTTCACTTTTGCTTTCATTGATTTTACTTGACACGCAAGCATATATACGCATACACACTTATACACGCATACGCGGCCACGGACCCTGACGTATTAGCACCCGAAATTGGAAGTAGTGGAAACGAACGGACACTCGAGCGTGCTGCGAAGCGAGTTTCGGGCGTTCTTGTGCTTAAATTTTTCTGAAATTTCAGTTAGCCTTGTGGTTAGCTACTTTTTCGGGCTTTTTCTGGCCTTTCCTGTATTGCGTTGCTTTCACTTTCACTTTCACTTTTTGCCTTGCACAGTTATCCATGTATTTAACACTGTACAGCAAACACATATGTGCGCTTTTTTCGATATTACTTCATATCTTAATTTTGCAACACTTCATTGCCATTTGCCAGCACTACACACACGTTCACTTTCACTTGCCTTGCCACTGCTTTTGTGCTTTTCTGTTGTTTTCTGTATTTATGTTGCTGTTATATACACCGTTGTGCACCTGATAACTATCAACTGACACTGTCACTGACACGACGCGTTGCCTAAGTTTGACTGCGCTCCGTCCTTTTCGATTTCGCTCTTACAGCTCACGTGTCCACATCTCGACTGACTCAATTGATTCTGTGCGAATCCGCCAAAAACGCCACCACGCGTTGCTGTTGTGCCCTAACAGTCGCCCATTACAATTGTCGTTGGCGCTGTTAATGTTGCCTTCATGCAGCTGGGCTGCTCTGCAAAATTACGGGGATTTTTTCCACGGTCCGCGCAATGCGCATGCGCCAGTCGTGTGAGACATATTTCCCTGTGCTGTGCTGTGCCTGTACAATGTGGCCTTCCACTGTACGGGGAGCGTGTACTGAGCACAAGTAGGGCTGGTTAGTTGTTTTCTAATGTTGTTGTTGTGCTGGTTATGTCTTGTTGTTTTGTCGTGCGGCCAAACATGTGATTTCTCGCGTCATACACAAATGATATCTTATCACACAGTCAGAGTCGTGCGAAGCAGGACGTCAACAACTAGCATACATATAACTGTATATATGTATGTATGTATGTAAACACTATGTATCTAAGTGTATACACTATATATCTAAGTATACTTCATTTATATTTGTAAGTTTGTTTGTCGGTATCTGCGGCGACAGCAACTCTGCTCCTGCACACATAAACGAAGGCCGATTAATGACTTTTTAAATTCTTCTTAAGCTTGAAATATTCGGATTTCATGCGCAATTATGATCGTCTTGCCATTAGTATGAATGAAATATTTGCCCCTCAGCTGGCAGGGGAGTGGATATGCTCACAAATCTATGTGTGGCTGTCAATGTTTATGGCATACAGGCTTTTGGTTGCGTATACGCCTGGGTGTGTTTGTGTATGATTGAGAGGTAATAGATCATATCAGCTAAAGCTGCCATAAAGAACCGTTTAAGAAATGAAAAATTAGCCACAAAATATCAACATACATATGTTTGTAAAAATAACTGTAAACAATTTATGCCCATTACTTGGTCAATTGCGCATATTTATTTCGGTTATACAAAAACATACATTTTTATACTCTCGCAACAATGTTGCTAAGGAGAGTATTATAGTTTTGTTCACATAACGGTTGTTTGTAAGTCCTAAAACTAAAAGAGTCAGATATAGAGTTATATTTACCAAAGTGATCAGGGTGACGAGTAGAGTTGAATTCCGGATTCCGTCCGTCCGTCTGTCCGTCCGTCCGTCCGTGCAAGCTGTAACTTGAGTAAAAATTCAGATATCATGATGAAACTTGGTACACGTATTCCTTGGCTCCATAAGAAGGTTAAGTTCGAAGATGGGCAAAATCGGCCAACTGCCACGCACTCTACAAAGTTTTTTGTACATATCTCGAAAACTATATCTATGTCAACCAAACTCTACAGAGTCGTTTCCTTTAGGCATTTCCATATACAGTTCAAAATGGAAGAAATCGGATAATAACCACGCCCACCTCCCATACAAAGGTTATGTTGAAAATCACTAAAAGTGCGTTAACCGACTAACAAAAAACGTTTTACGGAAGAAATTGCAGAAGGAAGCTGCACCCAGGCATTTTTTTAATTGAAAATCTCAGGAGCTACTAGACCGATTTCAATGAAATTCGGTATATAATATTTTCTTAACACCACTCCTCCTTCCAATATAACGCTATTTTGAATTCAAATGCCTTTTCTGTATAATACAATATACATTAGGAACCAATGATGATAGCGGAATAAAACTTTACACAAATACGGTATTTGAAAACAAAAAATGACGTATAATGAAATCTCGATTATCACTTTATCATGCGAGAGTATAAAATGTTCGGTGACACCCGATCTTAACTTGTTCAAATTTATCATTATGATCAGAAATATACATATATATTTTTTTTTTGGCAAATTGTATTACATAAATCAATGGCATGGCTATCATAATCAAAGTGCACAATACAAAGACACGCCAAGTCGTTCACTGCCCTTTTGGTTTGGCTATCACAGCCTTTGGCTGGCGTAATCTATTGCAGTCACACTCCTGGCAGCCACAAAGGCTAAAGGTGCTTGCAACATTTTAGTTCAGTTTCTTTATTATTTGCTTTGCTTTTCTTTTCACGTTTCGTCCGTCTGTTTGCAAGCATTTCAGTAAACACTTTCTTTTTCGCTAATATAGCCTTTTTCGTCTCTTAACTTGACAGAAGTCACAAGTCAATGATTTCTTTGCTGAAGTTCAAGGTCGTTTCGATTTAACTGTCTGTTGCGCAAGAACGCGTCTATTTCGTTTGCTTTGATTACTTACTGAGCATACAAACATTCGCCTTTCGAAACACACTTTTAGGATAAAGCATGAAGAAACAAGTGCTTGAGTGTGTTTGATTGCGGAGGACATAACCTCATTTTTCACACTTATTTGGATAGAATTTGAAGGATATATAAATAGAAAATATTATATCAGACATTGAAGTAGTTTTTTGTCTTACACTTTTCTTTTTGTTTGGAATGCTATAATTGTTGATTCAAATGACATGAAATGATAAGTGTGGACCAAATTATAATATTAAATGAAACGAGATATAATGTTAACTACCGTTATACCGAAGCTAGTATACCCTCTCTACGTGAATTTCTTATTGCATAAAAAAATTATGTTTGTTTTGATTTCGATCGGGCAGTTTTTATGTAAGTTGTATGCTATGGTAGAAGTACTTAAGGCAGAGTAATGTATTCATTCTCTTCTTCCTGGTGACTTGCTTTTCATCCAACACTGGGAAGGGGATTTTTTTGACAGCAAGAGGCAGCGAAAGCCGGAGTTCGGAACCTAACACAATCCCAATTCGTATCTCTCCCAGGGAGTGACTGCTGCCTAATATACTGTACATGACTTAGTTGTGTCATGATTTGAGCTGAGGCTTCGCTGACACTTTCCATTTACCAGATGACTGACACAAGCGTGCTGTCAAATTTTGCACCGAAAAACTACCGCCAAGTGAAGTTTTAAAATTTTCCCTTATATTTGTAAAACGAGAGCTTTGAAGATTTACGTACTCAGAGTCTTCTATGCACTATGTATGTATAAGTCAGACAGTACGGACTACGGTCGTGATGGAATCGGAACAGATAACTTCTAAAGCATTCGTGTCCACTCACTATTTGGGTTAGGTGGAAGTCTAGGTCACCATGTTGTCTATCTGTACACGAATGGATGTCCGGGATTTGTATGTGGATCCACCGTAGTTTGGTTGAGGTTTGCCACCGATGTTGCCTCATTGGGATGCTTTTGATTCTCTCCTCTTTTTTTACGCCTACAAACGGCTTTGATAGCTCGTTCAATCGTGCGAATTCGTCTCCTGGATGTGAATGGGCGACATACTAGCTAGAATTTCAGCAGCATCGCTTTATCGTTCGGAAAGCACTTGTCACTCGAATAGCAATGAGTCTATGCACAGCGTTTATTTGTTTTGCATATGCCCTTATACTACACTCCCTGTATATATCTTCTTCTACCATTGCTAATGAGGTACCTGGCGGTAGATATAAAGCGTTAGGGGAAAAGGTTTTTTGAAAACAAAACTCGTTATGTAGATAAATAAGGAAGAAAAGCGGAATGGCCATCAGCCCCAATGACTTTCGGAGAAGTCGCTGCTACCACCGGCGACCTCACCGAGTATAGTTGCAGTGTCTTGCATCTGTAAATCCCGCTTTGCAACGTAGAGGCTCTACAGTCGATGAGGATGCGTAGAAAGTGTCAATACCACTGAAGAGAAGAAAGAAGAGGAAGCCTTGTTACCTTCTTGGGAGGATGTCAAATGTGTTTTGTCTGTGGTAAAGTCTACGCCGAGGGAAAATGTACGTAAAGAGGGGTAGAAAGCTGAAAGGCTTACGGCGAAGCCAGACGAAGGAGAAAAATAATTATATGCGCCTACAATAGAGACAAACTTTTATAGGCACACATGCCTATACGAATAGTATATCCACTGTCTTGACTCCTAACCTAAAATATAGAAAGAGTTCTAGAAAATAATGAATATGTTCTGGTCGTCTTTCTATAAGTGGAGCATTCAACAATGTCTTGATAACGCAGAGGTTGACAGTCTGGAAGTCGTCCGGACAGAGCCTGCCATGATAGCATGAATAAAAGCTCTACTGAGCTGCAGGAGGATTAATGCGGAATAGAAAGATGCCTGCTATATAGTGACAGGGAAGTTCTTAGACACAATAAGTAATAAGCAACAGACGTAAATGCCTATAAGACGAATATGGTACTCATTACAAGGAGGTAGAAAATCTCGACACGGAAATCCGAGCCGCTCAACAGGTTTGAGATAACAATTAATGAGCATCCGAAATACCTGGGAATAATTTTAGATAACAAATTAGTAAGGAAACTCAATGTGGAGGAGAGACTGAAAAAGGCCAGGGGTGTCTTGTATGAATGTTAGAAGGTGCTAGAGTCTGCATGGGGCCTATCATCTGGCCTCATGAAATGGCGGTACATAATTTTGCTTAACTGTGCTTTGGTGTGGTGGATGGTTGCCAGCAAAGTCTCAGATAGATAACCGTTGGAGCCGATATAGCGACTAGCTGTTCTGCATAACGGGAGCGCTAATAATCACTCCAGGCTAAACTAGAAAAAGTACTAAACCTAACACCAATCGACATTATAGTAAAAAAACTCGGCTGCAAAATTGACGGCGATAGATGACTTCTTCACAAGGACCTACGGGAATAGCTCAATAAGTGGGTAACCGCCTCAATGAAATAGACCACATATCCTCATGCTATATTTGGAACAGAAAGTTTCAAGTCACACTCAACGATGGTGGATGAAGCAGTAGTATATGACTCGCCAGCATGAGTCACAACATTAATTCAGACGGAGTAAAAATGGCTAATGTACTGGAAGCCGGATTACATTGCTCGGAGGTGGATTTCCCTTCAAACCTTCGGTATACTGAAGTATATTCAAGCTGTATATGTACTGGGTTCCAGTGCATTATACACATAGTTGACGAGATTGTCAAAAGTGACATGCGCTTGGTTACCGAACGAGTACAAGATTTACGAAAGTCACTTAAAACGATACATAAGGAAATTTCCGAAAAAGCTTACAGACGGATCAGGGCGAGATTAAATGCTTTAAATAAGTAGGCGTGGCGAGCTGAGTCGATTTAGCCATGTCCGTCTGTCAGGCATCGCTAAAAGCTTCAAACATATTGCTCTGGCTTATAGCTGCATAATATAGATATTCTTTAATGTTAAAAAATGGACTTGTGAAGGGCATAATGAGCAGCAGAGATAAATTGAGAAGGTACAATATCCTATAAGAGTTTACAGTTTCTAGCGTACGCCGATGACATCGATATCATCGGCCATAACAATCGAGTCGTGTTCTGCTTTCTGCAGACTGGAAAGGAAACGAAGCAAATGGGTCTGGTAGTGAACGAGGAAAGACGAAATATCTCGCGACTTGGCTTCTACGTCACTGTTGACAGTCATAACTTCGACTTGTAGATAGTTTCGTCTATCTTGGAACCAGCATTAACAGCAACTTCAGCCTCGAAATCCAACGCAGAATAACTCTTGCCAACAGGTGCTACTTTAGACTGAGTGGGCAATTGAGAAGCAATGACGTCTCTCGACGAACAAAGACCAAACTCCATAAGTAACTTATTATTCCCGTGCTGCTATATGGTGCAGAGGCATGGATGATAACAACATCTGATGAGTCGACCTTAGGAGTTTTCGAGAGAAAGGTTCTGCGGAAGATGTATGGTACTTTGCGCATTGGCAACAGCGAACATTGGCATAGTAGAGAATTAGAAGAAGAATTAGAGTGAATTAAGAGACAGCGGCTACGCTGGCTAGGTCATATCGACAGAATGGATGAAAGCACTCCAGCTCTCAGAGTTTTCGAGTCTGGGGAAGCGAAAAAAGAGGAAGACTTTCACTGCGCTGAAAAGTCCAGTTGGAGAAGGAAGGAGAGAAACTCCAATTGGCGCCAAACAACGAAAGACTGGCGCGCTGTTGTAAACACGGTATTTCGTTGCCTATGTATTCTGCTTTCTACTCAATAGACAGTTTTACAACATTCTTCTGATATATCCTAACCATAATTTATATATTCGCTGAGCCCATGGTAGTGGAAACCGGAAGCCAGTTGCAGGTCTTTAAAAGTGTCGAATTGATAAAATTAGAGTGACGAAGGGGATGAGTCACGAGAAATTTATTTTCATATTTACATTCGCTGTTTCATCCGCAATGTGAACACAGAAAAAACGGAAATGAAATTGATGCAACGTCACTTGGAAAAAACAATACATTACACCACAAGCGTGCGCACACATACACAAGGACGACAAATGAGTGAATTCGTGCGTATTTCAGCAACAGGAATAAACCGCATCGAAGGGTGAAACAAATCTCTCGGGCAAGCGCGGGAATTATCATGGCGTATACTAGCTAATTGAATTAGCGGTTTGAAGCCCAAAGGATAGCGGAAGCAATGCCAAGCGCACGTGCCGTTACAACAAACCCCATATGCATGAACGCAATTGTGTGGGAGTTTTAGATACCGATAGAACACAAACACATGTGCGCCCGTAAATGCAATGAGCCACAAACGCCATATAAGTGTATTTGGGCATGTTTGCTCACATTCCGGTGTATTCCACAAATCCTGCAAACGCATTTGCGCTTCTCCCCTCCTCCTTATCAACATGTGCATGCAAGCGGAAGTAATTGCCTTGTTCATACCCACCACCCACAATCGTTGTTCCAACCTACATACTGTCGCGCAGCTGAGCCCATAGGCAAGTTAGGCGTAGCGCGAGCAGAGCGAAGTCCTTGCTTGGCTTCCGTACAACAGTTGCATTGACAACCGTTACTAAAACCTCAAACGTATTTATTAAACACATTTTGAGTGATGACTTTACCATTATTCCGAGAACTGACATCAAAGTGTGCACAGTGGATACCCAGCTCTAAGAGATAAATCGTTTGTACTGGTGGATCCAGTCAGCCAGCCTTCAAAATTAAGTATGCTTGTGCCAAATTTTTTCCACCTTTTCCTAACTTTTTATACTCTCAACAGAGTAAATTAAGTTTGCCACGAAGATTGTAACACGCAGAAGGAGACGTCGGACATCCTTTAAAATATACCATAAGTATAAAAGAATAAAAGGAGAGAGAGCTGAGTTGATTTAGCAATGTCTGTCTGTCTGCATATACAGAAACTATACCTTAATTTTTCAGATATCGTTCGAAATTGTGCTCTCGCTAAAACTGATAATTTGTCGAAACGTCCGATAGCATATAACGGGTTTTTCAATAAGGGCGCTACAAAGCGCTCTTTATTCCAGTGAAAGTTCATTCGATGCCATTATGTATGAAAATCGATTTCTTTTGCATGGCCAATATGAGCGCGCTTTCAGAAGTTCAGACGCTGAACCCAATTTTCGACGATTTTCGAGCAGAAATCAGCCGATACTCCTGCAATTTCACGTTCGATATTCGTACGAAGTTCATCAATCGTCGCTGGCTTGTTCGCATACACCATAGATTTGACGTTGACCCTCAGGAAAAAGTCTAATAGCGTCAAATCTCACGACAGAGTCGGGCAATTGACTGGGCCATTTCGTGAGATAACACGTTCACCAAACTTGGTTTTCAATAAATCGATTATGACAATCGCTGTGTGGCTTGTAGCGCCATCCTGTGAGAACCACATATTATCCTAGTCCATATCGTCCAATTCGGGCTAAAAATATTTTATTATCATTGAGCGGTTGCGATTCTTATTCACAAAAACGTGACAGTCTTGATCATCACGGAATAAGTACAGCCCAATGACGCCGTCAGCCTATAAACCGCACCAAAGAGAAATGACAAAAGGCAGGAAATGTCAGAAGACCGATAGAGACAGCAAAAAATTTGGCATGGATTATTGCCTAAGGCGTTGGCGCAATCTTCGAAGTTTTTTTTCAGATCGGACTACTATATGATATGCTACACAAACTCAACGATCAAAATCAAGTTCTTTTATGGAAACTGCTTATTTGTGAAGAGTGTTGTTGATTTGGTCCAGCCGATGTTGACGTTTTTTCTTGTTGTGAATACAAATAATGGCAGACTAGACTACTCCGAATTAGTGCTAAGTATTAGCGTATTTGGTTTAAACTTTATGTTGATTTAACTATCGCTTTAACAAAAACTAATACCATCAGGCCATAAGCTCCGGTAAAACACAGGGTAGTATTTCGGGGTAACAGTGAAAAACTGCCATTGAAATTGTGTCCTCTTCAAGCAAGAAACTAAGCATTGTTATCTTTACTTCCGCCACATCAATTCCCACATGCTTTTGCAGCTTTAAATTTTTATTTGCTCCGTAGCGGTATTAGTGCCAGCCGAGGGGGCAAATTGGCAAATATGATGGATAAAGACGGTTTATAATTTTTGAGAACTGTGAGCACAAATCATTGATTTAGTGTAGTCAAATAAAGCGAATTCTTCACATTCGTTATATGTATATTTAAGGAGAGGAAGAGCTAAGTTCGGAACAAAGCAAGTGTTCTGCGCGAAGTTGCGATGCTAAGTGCAATTTTTTAACTGTAATAATTATAAAGAAGTCAAGATCATGCTGCAAATAAATGAATTTGTTCCAGTCATTTCTGATATATGAAATTTCTCATAGAAAAATTTTGCAGTTACATATATATTAGTGTGCTGTTGGCTGCTTTCAAGTCTACTTAATCAATGACAAAAGTACTTCAGATAAAGTCGTGAAGTCATCGAAACATTGCCTAATGTGAGTCGTCTACCTACTCCCGAAACGACCATCACTTTGGATGCATTTACAAATTACGACTACGTCGAAAACGCCAAAAGCTATTCTATTTCAAATGGAGTACCGCAAGTCTTGTTTTTAGGGCTCTCATATGTGGACGACTTATAATGAAATAATGGGCGCATAAGCTGGCAAAATGTAAAACTGAAGTCTAGACCATAAACAAGAGGAGCTAAGTGAGAAGAAAGGATCAGCAACCTCACAACTGAAATCAACAAACGGTTACAAACCTCATCCAAAGGAAGGTGGACGCTAGAGTCCCGCTGCTACTAGAACAGCCGTTGCAGACTGAAGACGTATTCGCTGATAGATAATCCGCCTCCATTGCTAGCTAGGTCAAAGAGGACTGAATTTACACAATAAGAGGTTGAGGGCCACCCGCTCTGGTATCCATAGGGAGGGTCCTTAGAGCCACTCTCTCAAAGCCATGGTCTATGATCTCCTTGGAGTCCTTGAGATGATCGAGAGCCTTCCCATTAAGCAATAGGAGCGCTTGCCGATAAGGTTCCTCGGTTCACTTGAGCTGTATAACCCGTCAATCGGGTGTAGACAGCGGGGTAACAGTACCTAATAACCCTAAATAAATAGAAGGTTCTAAATTTTTCCTTCAGGTGAAGGGTTCAGCTTCACAAAAACCGCAGAAATTGCAGCAGCTATCTTTTTCCACTCTTCATGGGAGATGATACCATCGTCTCTACTGTGGTGGCATACTGCAAGTTCAATGGAATGCCCTCGCTTGGCGACTTTATTAACGTTGGGGCCTTTTACCAAAAGAAAGGTTTCTACTTGAGGGATCTTTGTCCACTCAGCACCCTTATGGCCCACTCTAGCGAACTGCCTGTTCAGCCTTTCTGTCGTTCCGACTTCTAATTTTTTCTAGTGTGTTCCCCTTCCTGTTTGTGTCATTGTACCAGTAGTGTTTTCAAAAGAGATTACTCTTCTAGTATTGGTGATTCTGCCGTGTACAGTTACCCTAGTTTTGTTTGAAGCCAATGGATTTCTTGCATCTTACCAAAGTACTTTTCTTTCCTAGTGGGACTAATGTAGGTGTACCCGAAATAGGGGCTGCATCGGAATCATTAGTAGCCTTGGCGGTTGATGGTTCCGTCACTCTGGGTACTACACTTTCACGAATATATCTGGGTGAGGCTTGTGAATTGCGGTCACTTCTCGACTACCTTTTTTCTTCATTTGTTTTTAGTGTAAAATTAAATGGTCCTGAGTTTGCTTCTCACCAGGTCAAACCAAGGATTGACACACACCCTTATGGTGTAGTGTTTTAATAACCGATCAACGCCAAGATGGAGTCTCTCAACCGCCACTTACGAGTACTACACTACACTTACTGACGACGGGAAGGGGACAATTTTTGAGGTCTGATATATTTTTAACGGGACGGCGGCAGTTTTGACATTAGCCTATCAGTCATTTTTGCCAAGTGTCACATAGCGTATTTAGGAAGCAGAATAACGCATATACCAGCCCAGGCTTAAAACAGAAATCCAAAACAAGACCGTAAGTTATTGAGCGTTATCCAGGATGCATAAATAAACAAAACTAAAACACGAAATTTTGTAAATGAAAAACGAGAAAAACGTTAACTTCGGTTGCACCGAAGCTAAATACCCTTCACAGGTGCATTTCTGTTAGTAACTACATATGTGTTCAGTTTGTATGGAAGCTATATGCTATAGTTAACCGGTCTGATCAATTTCTTCGGAGATTACATTGTTGCTTTAGAAAATAATATATACCAAATTTCGTGAATATATCTTGTCAAATGTGAAAGTTTTCCATGCAAGAACTTGATTCCGATCGTTCAGTTTGTATGGCATCTATATGTTATCCGATATCGGCCGTTCCGACAAATGAGCAGCTTCTTGAAGAGAAATTGACGTTTACAAAATTTCAAAACGATATCTTAAAAACTGCGGGACTAGTTCGTATATGTATATACAGACAGACAGACGGACATGGCTAAATCGACTCAGCTCGACATAGTGATCATTTATATATATACTTTATGGGGTCTCCGACGATTCCTTCTGGGTGTTACAAACTTCGTGACAAACTTAATATACCCTGTTCAGGGTATAATAAAGGTATAATATTGGAGGTGTGGCAGGTGTATTGACACTCTGCTTAAAATACATAGCGGCATCTTAAATTTCTTCTGAATTTCTATTTTCAAACTAAACAACTTGTTTGTTTGTTTATTTCACTGAACAGCTGTACAAACACACGTACATACATATCGGTATATCACTGTAATACATATTTATATGTATGTACGTATGTATGTATATACACGAACTTTTATTTTCACCAAACAGCAGCACCCAAGTATAACTCAAGCGTACATACATATATGTATGTGTCTCAAATCTCCAAATGTTAACCAAGAGAACCATTGTAGGCAAGAGCATAAACGTTGGCACGAGAAGAGAGCACGCCATGGTGAATATAAAAATCCCATTATATCAGTAAAGCTGTGATAAGCTGCTTTTCCACCCTACAAAACCAGAGAGTGGTATTTGTGATTCACTTTGAGCAAATAAACAAATTGAAAATTATAAAACACTATAAAATGCTTGGATGAATTATTTCTACTAAATGTGAATTACAAGCGTCTGTGGTGAGAGAAAACTCAACTTAAAATAGCTGCACCTATGCTCTACTTGCTTGTGTTGCTTGACACGCACAACGACGGACGGTGGGGCCTCATTCGCAAGATGACATTACCTATGTATGTATATATGTATATACAAAGTGTATGCTTTAATAATATACATATGTATGTATTTAGATAAGATAAACGTAAGACAATCTTTTGGGGCGTTGTGCGGGTACACGGTGAATGAGCATTTGGCTCAGTAGGTTTTTGTGTCAATACACCCGCTGTCAATGGCGCTCGAGTACTACAGATGTGCTGAGTAGTAGACTGCTCAGGCTGAGGAGCCGCCTTGCGGATTCATGAATTCATGAATTCACTGACAACTGTGACCTTGAATCAGTACTATGCGCTGGGCTGACGAACTGCCTGCTACACACAGAGTCAGAGAGAAAGTAAAGCGCAAAAGAGAAGCGGCCAATTACTTGTGTAAGTGATACACAGAGGCAGTTCGGCCAGGAGTGGCAAGTCGCAACAGTCGGGCCTTCGAGGGCCGACTGTCAAGGGAGCAATTGTCTTCAATAATTTAGCGCATGTAATAGGTATGCCATATGAAGTAACAAAGTGAATTGAAAGTTGCAAGAAATGTTGGCCACCGGCGGGACCTTATGTTGGCACGCGGGTATGTATGTAGGTCTAAGTTGGCCATTGTGCGCCAAAAATACAAGAAAACTTTAACAGAAAATCAGCATTTGCACAATTCCTGCATTCTGGGCCTGTGTTGGCGCTTTTTAACTACGAATGCGCCGTTTGGCAGAAAGCACGCTCCAAACTTTAATTGTGACTTTTTTGTGCTGCGAGTTTGGGCCACCGAGTGTCCAAATTGGCCTTATACGTTTGTACTCGTATATATGCTCGATGAATATGGCGGCATTTAGCGAAAGTGAAATCAACTTTCGAACACGGTTCGCAACAAAGCGCGCTGACACAAATTTGCGAGAAAGTTTTTAAAATGTTTTTGCAATCAATGCACAAACTAGAACACGATGATTACTTTAAGTAAAAGATTTTGTGATTCTGTGCCATTCTAGGCCAACAGTGAAACGAAATGTTGGCGCAACAACAACAACTGTAGAACATAGAACAGTAGAATGAATGAAAGCGAATGGCGCTGTGACATAGGATATGCGGAAATAAGAGGCTACGATTGGCGGCAGGGAGGCGTAGCAGGCATGTTTTGTTGCCAATAATGTCAACAGAACGGAAAACAGTGCGACTTACATGTGGCGTTTGCCAGCGCAAGCGGAGGCCTAATAGGGCGCAGCCCAACAACAATGCGAGAGCTCATATATTCGCTTTCTGTGCCAACACACAACTCAGGTTGGAGTCGAATGGGCCCGCAGCGGGCAAACCAATGCGCTAAACAGCAAGTTGTTGGATTACTTTTTTCCACATTGCCACATTTATGTGCATACGAGTATATTGTGAGAATATGTGTGACATGGCAGTGAGCGTGTGCATGCATGATTTCGAGCTGCATTTATTATATAAAGAGCATGCTTGCTCTTGCTAGGAAAAAAGGCGCATACATGCTTACAAATATGTCAGCTGCTTTAAATGGACAAAGATGGAAAAAAATATTCCTGAAATATGTGTAAATGTATGGTATATGTACACATGTAACTAACGTTGAGCTCTACTGATTCGTACTATTAGTGAAATTACTTTTTGGTTGGCTTCCAAGTGGAACATCGAGGCTTTGCTTGATTACTTACCACAAATAGATGACTGCCATTTCGGATTATTTATTAATTGCAATCTGCATTTTTAATATAAAGTGGTAAAGAGTGGGGGGGGGAGGGGGGTTAAGTGTCTGTTGAACTAAAAGTGATGTTTTAATATGTATACAACGGGTGATCCAAGTAGAGGTACTTTTTTCAGTAGTTTTTTTAATGACAGATCGTGCGTGAGTCGTGTCAAGCTGGCATGTTATTTTTGTCATTTTATCATGGAAAATCTTATGCCTGTACAACGTTTACAAGTCATGTAACTTTATTACGAAAATTCACGCTCTGCAATGAATGTGTTTCGCGTGCCTCGCTCAACTTATGGTTAACATAATCTCTTATTGAGCATACTATTCGCACTGCCATCACTCATCTTGAGACTTTGTATTCATTATTGGATAATATTCGATCGAATAGACCACGCCCAGCATGCAGTGAAGAAAATATAGCAGCCGTAGCTCAAAGTGTACACGAAGACCGTGAAGACTCGATTCAGCGCTGTTCGTAGCGCCTTGGAATGAAGTATAGAACGTCTTGGCACATTTTACGTCGAGATCTTAAACTGAAACCGTAGAAAATACAGCTTTAACAAAAACTGAAGCCGCTCGACCTTTCCAAGCGACATCGCTCCACTTTATGGGCTCCTGAAAATTTCCAAGAAGATCCGACGTTTTTAAACCATTTCTTGATCAATGGGTATGTAAACAGGCAAAATTGTCGCATTTGGTACAAAGAATGACCTAAAGAGATTCAAAAGCTGCTATTTTATCCAGAAAAAACAACGGTTTGGTGTGATTTGTTAGTCGGTGGAATCGTATGTCCATATTTCTTAAAAGATGATGGCCGTCATGATAGCATCATCTCGAAGACATTTTTCAACAAAATGGCGCTTCCCACACATCGTATCAATGAATGGATTTGTTGAGAGAGTAGAATACTTTGTTGAGCAGATAATTACACGTTTTGGGCCGGTCGATTAGATCGTGGCACTCAGAGGATGGACCATCTGAGGCGCAACCGCATCAAGCTTTTCAAAAAATAAATGCTTAAGAATGTTCTTTCGAATGATAGTAAGCATTCCCCATTAGCCTAAAATTTTCAGTGTTTTTTCAATAAAAAAAGTAGGAAACCTCGAAATGGATCACCCTTTATTCTAAGCAATAAGAGATGCCTATGAAATAATAAATTATTAAGCGGAGCTTAAGCATGCCATCGATATAAGCAAAAAACAAAAACGGAAGGGTGTCAAAAATACCTGTGAACTAGGGTATAAAATAGTTATGCAGAAACTCGGAGTTCGCACAAAGCTGTCGGACTTAAACGTTGCCAAAATGGATCACATCGTAAGCGCAAAACTTAGTGAACACGAACGGGCTATAAGACTTTCGGAACAACTAACAAATCGTGAGGCAAGGACGGGATCATAGCAGAAATACTTAAAATAGACGGATAGGACGGCCAGCAGTTGACTTAAATATATAAAACGTCAGTCTTTAAGATGGAATATTCCCTGAACTTTAAAAGAAACAACAGCATGCATAAAAGGAGTATGCTGATGGCAAGCTGGAATCACATTTTTCCTTACTGATTAGTACACATGCTCGACACAGCGAGACAGCTTTATGAAAAGCGACTTAAACCTAGACTGATAGCGGCTATCAATGAAGCTGTCGGGTTCTCGCCTAGACAGCACCGTTTCAACTCTGACAGGTCACTTTTAGAATCCCTGGAAGAGTCCTTAAAAGTGAAGAAGGCATGCAGCGTAGAATAAAAACGAATAGACCTCAGATGTTCGAAACGCTTTCAACAGCGGCAGGCGGGTGAATATTATCGATGGTTTAGAAATAAGTTTTAAAATCCCCGATTATTTCGATGCTGTGATGCGAAGATATCTTATTAATAGACATCTGCTGCACCATACTAGAGAACGATTAAGGCAAATAGCGATTACGTGAGGAGCAGCGCAGGGATCAATTACTGGTCCGGACCTGTGGAACATTAGTTATGACCAAACAAAAAATGCCGGACAAATCTTATTTAATTGAAAGATTACGACGTTATGAATCACAAAAATGAAGAATAAAGCCAGACAAATCACTTAAAATTTAAAAGAAACATTCGCTCAACAAATAAGCACAAACCTCTCTAAAAATGTCCAAACAAATACGCATATACGAAGGCTACATAAGCAGTAAACTCCTTAGACGTAAAATTCGATCCTATATTAACTTTGTGGGTACAAATCCAGCACCTCGCAGAAAAGACAGGGAAAATACTCTCCCAACTCATCAGAGAGGCCAACATAGGAGAGCCCACCCAAGAAAACAGAAAGTTCCTATGGCGGCAACAATCAGTGTTTTATTATTTGGGCGGGTGTGCTTGAAACGGGAGACCGGCGTAAGGAATTGGCCACAGTTCACCGTACCCCAGCCCTCCGAGCTATATCATCTTATCGACTATTTGGTGTCAGGTGACGCAATAATAGTCGTAAGCGATAATGCCCCAATTGACCTTGTAGCATATGAAAGAAACAAGCTGTGAGAGCTAATGAAAGAACGTAAAAATAACAAGTCCGAAATTGAACAAATATGGAAAATAATACAAAAGTGGTTCCATGGTGGGCGACGGTTCCCTACAGGTGTTTAGTGACCTGCTCGTGACACATAATGTTGTCGTGATGACAGCTTTTCTGATGCGAAAGGAATTTGACTGTAGCAAAATGTTACTCTATGCATATATCCTTTCTCCTCAAGAGACGAGTTATTGTTTAAGGCTACAATCACTACAGAATTGTTCAAATCGGACAATGCTGTACAGTACTGTCAGCAGTAAATCACTCATAATTTCAATAGATGAACTTTTTAGAAGCAAAAATGCATCAATTTCTAAGCGTAAGTACCCTCTTTTAAAGAGTTCTCTTCATTAAATTTTTCGTTTTACAACTTGTCTTAAAGGATGTGCGGAATTGTTCTGCCTCCTTCTCCTAATTTCGTTTTTCTTCGTTTTCTTCGGCAAATGTCGAACGTCGAAGAAAGCTGCGGAAGCAGCATTGAATTATGCTGGTCTGTTTGCGATCGCTTGCTGTGAGCGGCAGTAGTTGAAAAGAAAATTAAAGGAAGCTACACATCCGATAGAAAACGTCACGATAAAAAAATGCCTAAAAATTTATGAAGAAGTAATGTAAAGATAGTGGTCACTTAAAATACGGCGCTTTCCAGCAGCACTACCGTAGCCAGATTAAGAAATTTGTTTACGTGTGGTTCCTTGTATTGTTATCCTAATGTTAACGGAAATTATATAAACATAAAGCACACAAACGTATAGCCTTCTTTTCGGGACAGTCTTGCAACAATCATTGCAGACCAAGCAGTCCGGAAAGCTAATACGGCTGTGTAAGCTGACGTTAAGCAATACCAAAAGCTCCGTCAGGATCGGGAAGGATCTCTCCGAGCCGTTCGAGGTTTCATACACGGCGACTCCCTATCGTGCGTCATCTGTAATCTATTCCTGGAGAAAATAATTCGAGCTGCAGATCTGAATAAAGAAGATACAATCTTCCACAAGAATGTACAACTAGATCCGGAGCCCAGTTTCAATGCAACTCCACATTCAACCAACTGACAAAGAATCAGTTTTTCCCGCATTCGGGTTTTAACCACAACCACCACGATACTTCTCGAGGAGCCAGCCCGCATGAGTAGGTTGAAGCAAACTCCAAGGGCCCGGTGATACCAAAATTAAATCTCCGGTCTGACCTCGTAGACGAAACTACTACTAGTTGAGTTTCCATACTGCTCTGGACTGTTGACCAGGGTAACTGTTGACAGTCATAACTTCAAAGATAATTTTGCCTATCTTAGAACCAGTATTAATACCAAAAACAAGGTCAGTCTCGAAATCCAACCCAGAATAACTGTTACCGATACGTACTTTACGATACAATACTTTGGACTGAGTAGGCAATTGAAAAATAAATACCACTCTCGACGAACAAAGACCAAACTCCATAAGTAACTTATTATTCCCGTGCTGCTATATGGGGCAGAGGCATGGACGATGACAACATCTGATGAGTCGAGTTTTCGAGAGAAAGGTTCTGCGGTAAATGTATGGTACTTTGCGAATTGACATAGTTCAGCGAATTAAAAGATAGCGGCTATGCTGACGAAGTCATATCGTCCGAATGGATAAAAACTTTCCAGCTCTGATAGTGTCCGTTGGAACGACTTGGCTACACTTGGAAACTCTAATCAGCGGCAAACAGAGAAAAGGAAGAACGACTGGCGCGCTGTTGTAAACTCGGCTATAACCACGTTAGCGGTGTTTACGTCAATAAAGAAGAAGAAGAACAGCATCCGAAAATGGACGAAATCTATCAACAAAACAATAACATCTCGAGTTCAAAAGAGCAAGCAACTTAAAAGGGTGTTATTGTTCAGTTGTGAACTCAAATCTTAGTTAATGTAGTATTTTAGCTGTAATATCATACAGAAATTTAGACTGTCTTCTTGTGCTTTTGTTGTTCATCAAGAATTAACTTTGGACATGTTTTGATTTTGTAACGTTTCTTTTCCTTTCGTCCTTCACTGTTTTTTTCCTCAGCGCATTTTTTTAGTGGTACCGGTTTAGCAGGTTCCACGGCACAATGGATTGGTCCCAGGCATGAGATGCATTGATTTGGGGCAATAACTTTTTTCACTTCACTTTTTCGTTTGAGTAATGCTATTATTTTATTCCATTCTCTATCTATTTTTCTCAGCTGTTCGTGGAATTTTCGCTTGATAAATGCCACCTCGGTTTTATCCAATTTAGCTAACAACATGTTACGTATTTCAGTCTTTGTCATCTCAAGTGTGATCTTATCACTTTCAAATTCTTCACGCAATTTCTCAGTGATTATGCAGCGATTGTAATTCTCATTCAATTCATCAAGCTCCTTATTCAGACGATCTTTCAAATCGACAAACTTTGCATGCAGGTCACTAAGTCTTTTACGTCTGCTATCCATTTCGTTGAGCAGCGGGGTTATGGCGCTATCAATGAGATGTACAATGAAATGTGGATTTGTTATTAATTTGCACGAAATCTCGTCCTCAGCTTTGGGATAGAAACAAAAGCTCTCGCAAGCCTCGGCAAACTTTTCGAAATTGCTCAAGCTGTAATGTGTGCTCTGTGTACCTTCGTCATGTCGTATTTGCTTGAAGTGGGCCATTAGTTTGTCTTCCAGTATACCAATATGTTCTTTAAGCTGTTCCACTTTTGCAAAATTCTCGGAGAATGTTTCGACTTTGACGCATTCAAAACGAAACGGTGATATGCGGCTATCTCTTAGAATTCCTTGCAAGCAGGTGCTCATCTTTCCGTCGATTTCAATCCTCTCAGTTCGTGAATCTAACTTCCTTAGTAGTATGTCAAAGAAACTTTGTAACAAAGACAAGTGAACACTGGAAATTTTCGGGCTACCCAAAGCGATTTGCAACAACTCCCGCAGCGTTAATTCAATATATGTTGTTGCCATTTTGCAGCAATGTAGTACGTCAGGATTTTGGTTTTTAAATCTTTTATGGTAATATGATAACTTATTGACGAGGTATTTATGTTAAAACACAAAATATCGCACCCGGGTGAAAATATTTTCGTATTTTCAATAAACAACTAACAGACAGGCGACTGCTTGGAGTTCAGTGTTGCCAAGTTAGCTATTTTATGGTTTGATTTGGCTTTTTGGAGTTAGGTATTCTTGGGTATTAGAATTGCATACGCTTTTAGGGAGGTTGTGAGTCTGCTCTTACTTTTCGACGATCAACCAACTTTTCTGAAGCAATTGGATATGTGGACCAACCGAACAAACTGTTTTCGCAGTTTCAAAGGATCTAAGTTAGGGAATTACCTTCAATTTTCAGCGAAACTTTCTGGGCGCGTCCAAGTTCCCCATAAGTATGGCAGCTACACCCACTTTGGATTTCGGAGGATGGAGTCATGTGTAGAAGTTCACGCAAGTGAGGAAAGTTCTCTGATCGCCATTCACTTGGGAGTGGCCAGAAACGATTCTTTTACACATGGCTCAAGCAGCTCACTACTTCCGGTCTTTGACCTACCTCTGGGTAACCTAAGAACATCCGTTCGAAGGCGAGCTAAAGTGAGAAGGCGAAACATTCCCTACAAGGGTTGTGCGCTGGGTTTGGGACCCGCCACGTAAAAAAAACACCCCCAGTGAAGAGCTACAACCAGCCTCGGATGACATAAGATATCATCGGCAGCAGTTCTGCTTTCTCCACTTTGGATTTCAAAACCACTTCGCGACAGGTCGAGGAACCAGCGTAAACACCACCAACAAAGAACTAACTCTTACCAACAGGGCTACTTCGGACATAGGTAATTGAAAGCAAAGTCCTCTCTCGACAAACAAAAACCAAACTCTATAAGTCATTCTAATTCCCGTTGTATGGTGCAGAGTCTTGGACGATGTCAACAACGGATGAGTCGACGTTGCGAGTTTTCGAGAGAAAAGTTCTGCGAAAGATTTATGGTCCTTTGCGCGTTAGCCACGGCGAATACCGCATTCGATGGAACGATGAGCTGTACGAACGACATCGACATAGTTCAGCGAATTAAAAGACAGCGGCTACGCTGGCTAGGTCATGTTGTCCGGATGGACGAAAACACTCCAGCTCTGAAAATATTCGACACAGAAAATTCCATGAGTAGGAGAAGAAGAAACGACTGGCGCGCTGTTGTTAACTCGGCTATAATCGCTTAAGCGGTTTCTACGCCAATTAAGAAGAAGAAGACAGGTCGAGGGAATTTAGGAACTCAACAGGGTATATAGTTTCTTCATGACATTGCATGTATGAATGAAGTTAGAAAAATCACAGAAATTATGAGGGCAATGCTATTGCATAAGCCAAAGGTTTGGACTCTTCAGATAGTTCTGATAAAACTTGAAACTCCTTTAGTATTTGGACCCATCATCATTGTAAGTTGAAAAAAATTGGAAGATAAACAGAATATTGGATAGGTTAGATGAGCTATCCATATAAAGGGTGATACATTTGATTGTTCTTTAGTTTTTAAAGAAAAAACAGAGATGCTTCAAATTTAATGAATAATGCTTATTATCATTAGAAAGAGCAATCTTTGGTACTTATTCTTTGAAGATTATCTCTCTCAAATGTTGATCGCGGCTACGTTTCAGATGGTCCATCCGTTGAGTCCAAATTTCGCTGACTCTTTCCAGCATTTCGACTGATAACTGGCGTGTTAAACTCGTGAAGTTTTTTCAAAGGCCTGAAACAAAGCGGGACTGTCCGCATAAACTTTAGACTTTACATATCTCCACAGAAAAAAGTCTAACGTAGTGATATGACATGATCTTGGTGACCAATCGACCGGCCCGAAAGGTGAAATTATCTGCTCACCGAAGAGTTCTCTCAATGAATGCATAGATTGAAGCGATGTGTGGGAAGCGGTGTCGTCTTGTTAAAACCAAATGTCACCGAGATGACGAACTTAAATTTCAGGCGTCAAATAGCGCGGCAACGTTCGACATTGACGGCTACGTTACCGGTGAGGGTATCATTTTTGAAGAAATATGGACCGATGATTCACCTGGCTCACAAACTACATCAAACCGTAGTTTTTTCTGGATGAAATAACAACTTTTCAATCTCTTCAGGTTGCTGTTCGTGCCAAACGCGGTAATTTTGCTTGTTTACATACCCATTGAGCCAGAAATGGGGTTCGTCGCTAAAAATTGGCTCGAAAATGTCGGATCTTCTTGGAACTTTTCAACAGCCTACAGAGCTAAGTGCTGTCGTTCGCGTCTATTTAAAATAACATAAAATGAGTAAAGTCGTTCCATACGTCAGTGCGAGTTACTGCGAACGGCGCCGAAACGACTCTCCACAGTCTTCGGGTACACCCTCAGCTACTGCTGTTTTACGTATTTCATTCACTGAGTGCTGGAAGTGATCTATTCGGTCGAACATTATCCAGAAATGAATGCTGCATCTCAAGATGGGTGATGGTGTTGCGCATAGTATCCTCAGTAGCCCGATTTTATTAACGTACCCATTCAACCAAAAGTGGGTAATAAAAAAATTTCTTGTGAAAATCGGAATCGGTGTGTATCTCGTTTTCAGCCCATTCCCCGAATTTGCGACGCACCTTATGTACTTTCGACTTAAATTCTTGCATGGGTCTTGCATTTTCAACCAAGATCTTTTCGTAAAATCTTCCATAAAATAGATGGGTACAGCTCCAAATGTTGCATACTATGGCGGATAGACACACTCGGGCCTTTTTCGATACTCTGTTCCATACCTACGTTTTCAGTGCGCACTGTACGACAACTCTGAACCTATGTTAGCAACTGAAGTCCTTTGAGGATTTCCAAAAGTCTAAAAGGGAAATGTTTAGTATCGCGCCGGTTTAGTATCGTTTATGGAGAAAAACAGGTGGGGGCTTCCCCCCTCACGCCCCCTTATCGGAAAGAGGAAGGATCGAACTTTTTAATAAACCCCCCTCGACCCCCTATAGACCTGTAGGGAGCCCTTTGAAAATGACCAAAAATCAGTGTTTTTGCTCATTTTTCCATACAAACTGAAACCAATGCAACCCAGCCAACATTTTTGTATGGACAATGATTCAAAATAAAGAAAACCAAAATGTTTCAGTGCAATGTATATACATATTTAATTGCATCTATTAATGGTACAAATTATCTATTAATGCTTCAAAAAATAACCCTGGTCGGTCCAACACCCGGGTGTATCAGATTTTTTTCGCATAGAACTCCTTTTTGCGTGGGCGGCCTTTTTCAAAAATAACCCTGGTCGGTCCATACCCGGGTGTATCAGATTCTTTTCGCATAGAACACTTTTCGCGTTCACTTCATACATTTATTGCTAACTGGGTTTAATTTATTCCCTTTTGTTCGTGCTTTCTCGGTAATTTGACAGTTGAAATTAGGCAGTCATTTTGGTTTTTCGCATTATTGAACTCAATGCAGAAAAAGGTGTATTTTATTTAAAGATTTATAAAGAAATTAACAATCAAAAGTAATTAAAAACATTACTAGTGGTTTTTATAATTCATATGTAATATATGTGCGTGAAAATGTATCCATAATTGATTTGGTACAATGCACAACAGGAGAAAATACACTAGCATATATTGAGAAATTTGCAAAAAATAGCATTTTTTAAAGTGAATTTGTGCAAAAATTTGTGAACCGATTTTTATAAAATATGTTTTAAAATAAAGTTTGATAATTTAAGCATACATTCGTGTTTAAAATTTTCAATTCGGTTGTCTCGTTTAGGTACAGTGAGCCAAAATTAACCGGCGCGATACTAAACCCAACCCGTCTAAAATTCTATTCAGAAGGCGTATATGCATATTTTGGTCAAAACAATTATGCATTTATCAGATAAAAGCTTTCTTATATAATATTAAAAAAGTCACACCTTCTGGATGGGGTAGTTTTACTCAGAAGCTGATATTTTTCAAGTCAAAAAATGTTTTTCTTTCTTTCGCCTAGTAATATGGCAAATCATTCAACTGTGCTTCAGTAAAAAAGACGTCTGTGTATATACATATGTATGTATTTTCATACATACTTCCGCGTTAATTGAATATATTTTTGCACTTTATACCAGAATAACCATGACCACAACGCATATTGAAGTGAGCCTGAAGGAGATGTTGCAAATGGCGCTGGGCGCACCGAAAATAAGTGAAATTAATATCTCGATACTACATTGTCTCTTCGACATACTGCTCAAGAAGCTCGACTGTCAATACGAAAAGGTGGAAATAGACGGCCAGGAGGCGGCTTGCCTGCAATCAATCTTGCGAAAGAGCAGAATAGCGGCCTTACCATTCAATACCGACAAAGTGGAATTGCTCTCGCACAAAATGAAAAAGCTGGCACATTTGCGGGCACATCAAAAGCATCTCGAAGATCAGCTGAACGAACATTTGGACGAAGTACGCGCTTGTAATAACAAAGACAGCAATATGTATTCCATAAATGATTGGTCCAAGTATTGCGGACCGTGTGAATGGTATTGTACTAATGCCGAAACTGAGACGGACGTGTACTGCAATCTTTTGGAAAATTACGATTTCATTACCAAAGTTAAGCGCATCGTTGAGGAGCCTGTCATCGGTCCGATACTGAACATGAGGAAACGCATAGAGGAGTTGCATGTACATTTACTAGATTATCAACGTCGTTTAGAAGAAAAGTGTAAGCGTTTGTCATATATAGAATACGTCGCGAACGATGTTGACAAATTCAGTCAGCTAATTTCTCTGGAGAAGCGATCCTTTCAGCAGGCCATGGAAGAACTGCAGCGGATGATGGATGGTAAGATGTATAAGGTGGTTTTACCTACACTTAAAAAGTACATACAGACCGAAACGGAAAAAATCAATGAAGTTTGCGCCATACTTAAGAAGAAAAAAAGCTGCGACATTCCCAAAGAATTCTCAGGTACGCCCACAACATGCTTATCATGTAGAGGCGAACTTACATGCACAAGCAGGCCGATTTTGATTGCACCGCAGCGCAGTGACGAAGTGGTTGACGTTAGAAAGCGAAAAATTGCCGAAGCTTGTAGTCGGATCGGTCCATGTTTGGCAAAAGAACAGGAAAAAGAATTACTGCAACGGCTCAAAGTCATAAACGAAAGAACGGAGGAGGCCAAAATAAAAAGAGAAATGAGCAAGTCATGTTATGTACAGTCCGACCACTTTGAGGTATTCCAGGGTACTAATGGCGTTTATTATCGCAAGGTTTGAAACATATCTACAAATGGTAAGAGTCCTGAGATTTGCCGAAAATCAATCATACAAATATGGAATGTGAGCACGATTTATATTTTTATATTTTTGCGATGGAATAAACTCCTTCATATGTAGCCGCTTTTCGCAAACACATATATAATTTTTAGAAAATAAATTTATATTGTTTTGTATATAATAGTCACCACACTGCTGGACCTGAAGATATGCGCCGAGAGGTTTCCTGTAAAGCTTAATAATAAAATTTAATAAGAAGTATTTATGTTAATGCAAATTCACAGACGCTCCAAGCTACCTTAGGTTGGACTCATTATGGATGAGTAGGTGGAGTGATAGTCCGTAGTGGAAACTTAATAGCTTTCAGAGCAATTGTTTTGATATAATGCATTTATCTTAGTAAGGACAGCTCTTTCCACATTTAAAGAAAGAGTTCTCAGGTTTCTCCAAAATATTACTATAAACTTGATTTTAACCAAGTTGGCTCCATCAATAGTCTCCGACATTAAATAAGACTAGTTAGATTTTATTTCCACACATAACGGGGCTTCATTTAAAAGTATGGGTTGGTCTTTTTGACTGGTCGACGAGATTTTGGTCGACATAATCGCCCATCAAAGTCGGGTTTCCAAAATTCCAACCTGTGAAAAAATAAAACCGAACTACCATCAAGCGTGCTGAACGTTCGTTGAATGGGTCCAAAATGAGATGGCTACGGATTTCGATTTTCAGAAGAAAATTATGATTACCTGTGAAGCTCACTTAGGGTTGAATAAACAACTTTGTGGCACTTGGAGCGATCATAATTCACACTCCACTGTTTAGACGCGGTTACATCTTCAAAAGGTCAAAGTTTACTATGCTCACTAGGCTTTAGAGCCATTATTAAAGACTTCTTCATGCCTGGCGTTGATGTGGACGGTATTTGATTCCAACAAGATGGCGCGACATGCCATACCACGTTATTGAAGTATACTCTTAGTGAGCGCATTATCTCGCGTCGTGGGTCTGTGGGGTGGCCTCCATGATCGTGCGATTCAACATCACTGGACTGGGTTATGTGAAGTAGCTTGTCTACGCAGATAAGTCTTAAACGATTGACGGCTTTGAAGAGAACATTCGGCGCGTTATTGCTGATATACGGACCCATTTGCTGCAAGTGGTCGGAAATTAGGATTTGTTTGTTCGAGCCGTTGTGATTACTTGTCCGAAATCATTTTTTAAACATAATAGCAGACCATGATGTTTAAAATGACGTCAAACTCTTTATGCAATTGTATGCGTTTTATTTCTTCTTGAAAACTAATTATCTTAAAGAAAGAAGACACCTTTATCATATGGTAGATATGACGGTTATATTTGTTTGTGAAAGAAAAGCAAGAAGGACTTTCAGACTGTTTTCATTGCTATGACAGGGACTTTTGAGATCGGTTTCGAAGCTAGAAAACTACCATTCCCGAGCTGAAGGGGTTGTTACGTGAAAAAATAATTCGCTTGATTGGAGAAACCCGCATTAGTTTTAATCATAACTAGGCCTTATTCTTAGTCTTGTTAAAGAAATGCCAATTATTGTCATGCGGTAAAATGCTAGTGGAAGTGCTGATATCTGGCTCTAATTCTTATATTTTTTAACTAGGCTGAACATTGCGTTTAGAAATTCTGGTCGGCTGTAGCAGGAAAATAATCCAAATTTTATTGGAATTTATCGATGTGGTTTAGAAGAATAACTTCAAAGTCTTAGTTTATTTGAGCCACCATTTACTCGTGGCAACAACTACTATGTCTTTGTAAGCAAGAACTTCACTACTTTGCGGCGTAAATCCTGCAGAATACGATCTTAGTAATTCGAGAGCATGGAGCCATGAGTAGAAGTTCATGCAAGTGAACGATTCTTTTCCATATGACTGAAGCAACTCACGACTTCCGGTCTTAGATCAAGTATCCTCTTGGTAGCCAAAAAAATTCCGTTTGAAAGCGTGCTTAGGTAAAAAACCGAAACATCCCTTTCCAGGGTTCTGACCTGGGTTTGGGACCCGCCACTTAAAAAAAAACCCCAATGAAAAGAACAAAACAGATTCGTTTGAGAGAACCCCTTTTGATGGCGATCACTGCAAGCGTATTAAGGAAAAATATTTGTAATTTATTAGAAATATACTCGTATTTGACGACATATATATGGTATATATATGTATATATGCATATAACAATATGTGCGCTTGTACTCGTATTGTGCTTACACATGCACAACTGTGAGAGTCCTTAACCTTTGCGATACAAGTTCCCATCGGTGCCTTCGAACAAACTGAAATTCTCAATGCAAATAGCTTTACAATTATCCATGTAAAGACTTGTGGTAGGCATTTCTGAAGCTGTTTGTGTTCTTCTGATCTGCTCAGGAATAATATTTGAATTTAAGAGGGTCTGCTTTCGACCTAATGCCAGTTTCAAAGATTTTTTCGTACATTTGCACACTTTAGGCAAGCGCACCGTCATAAAGGCATGTGCATCCGGTAGCAGGCTCATGCCATGAACGCCTTTCTCAGCACAAACCTGTCGATCGCCACACGACAGACAACGCAGACCACTACTGATGATGCCTGGCGGCTTGGGACAGTCAACCGTATTTTGTATGACCCCTATGTGTGCTTCAATGCGGCTTAGGTTGATGGTCACGTAGCGTTTAAGTGCAGGAATTTGCAATTTATCCAATTTAAAATCCAATATATCCTGCACCTCTTCCATGGTGCCCAGAAAACGCAAATTATGTTGTTCAATCTGCTCTTTCAGATCCTCAACGGCGCGCAAACAACCTTCAATCAAAGCCAGTTTTTCCAAATTGGCTGAGGCATTGGCAATCAACTGATTCATATCTTCACTGAGGTCTTTGATTTCTTGCTCAAATTCAAATAGATTTAAGATCATGGGCTCGGCTATACGCCGTTGGAGCTTTTTGAGGAAGTCTATATTACCAATCATATAGCAGGCCAAGGTGTTCTCTTCAACACATGGTATACATGTACTATCTGCATTATGTTTAAAATTCTCCCAATCTTTTAAGTCGTATTTCATTTGGGACAAGTGACCAAACTTTCTAGCAGTTTGTATATGATTATCAAGCTTCGATTTCACTTCGTCGATTGACCTTTCCAGCTCTATGATAGCGTACAATTTCGGCCCAATAATTGATACCTGTGTATCGTCCAAGGTGATTGGCGCTGACTTGGATTTGTTCAACAGCTCAGCCAAGCAGTCGGATTCCACGCCCTTAATCGAAACCGTATCGTTCTGGCAATCAAGTTTCTTGAGTATCACATCAATGAGCCTATGAAGTACGTGGATACTCGTAGTGGTCAGTTCTGGCGCGCCTAAGGCAATCTTGGTCAATTCCTCTAGTGTAAATTGCGCTTTTGGTGCCATGATAATATATCACGGTCCTTTTTTGTGTTTATGTGATTATTTATTCTTCAATTTTGAAAAAAAAGTTTTGAAAACAGCACAATGTTTTCAAAAGTTTAAACAAGTTTAACGAAGAAATCTGAGGCAAATCAAGTAGATTCACTTCTAAAGTATTGTTAAATAACAGAGATGTTATGTGAGTGGTTATTTTCCGTAGGCTGTCTTGTCTTAAGTTATCGAGAAATAGTTTAACTAGTTATAGTGAACTTTATATATACACGAAATAAGACAGAATATCAAAGCAACTAAGGGGTGATTCACAGAAACTTACAGTATGTGGGGAATGTTACCATCATTCGAGAGAACATTCTTTGGCATATATTTTTTGAAGATTATCTCTTTCAAATGTTGGCCGCGGCTACGTCTCAGATGGTCCATTCGTTGAGTGCTATTTCCGATGACTCGTTCGAGCATTTCGATTGGTAATTGTTCAATGACACCCGTGATGTTTTGCTCCGCGGTCAGAATCGAAGCGGCATTGAATGTGTAGACTTTAGACTATATACATATATTCCCACAGGAAAAAGTCTAACGGTATGATATCACATGATCTTGGTGGCCAATCGACCGACTCAAAACGTTAATTTATCTGCTCACCGAAGTGATAAATCCATAGATTGATGCGATTTGAGGGATGTAGGTGTTGTTGAAACCATATGTCGCCGAGTTTACGGGCTTTAATTTCAGGTATCAAATAGTCGGTTATCATGACGAGATAGCGATCGCCATTGACGGTTATGTTCTCAACGGCATCATTTTTGAAGAAATATGGACCGATAATCCCACAAGCCCACAGCTTACACCTTTTTCTGGATGAAATGGCAGCTCTTGAATTGGCAATAAGATGTTTGCTCTTGTATGAACCTCACTAAGCCGTTTCGTCCCCGGATGAAATGGCAGCTCTTGAATTGGCAATAAGATGTTTAACACATACGAAATGTAGGAAACGGTTGGTAAGCAGAAACAAAAGTACACAATTAGTGTCGTTCTGATATAGCATGTTACGAGCAAAAATTGTTGAAATCGGCTCACAACTTTACATACTTACAGATACCGAGTATCTGATCTTCAGTGTTTATGGCTGACTTTCTATCATTCGGTGAATGGCTCATCAAATCAATGTTTTGAGTGAAATTGTTGCAAATGGGATGTTTTACCAAAAAATCGGCAACCATTTACGTAGGTAAGTACTTCGTGCACCAATAACTTTTGTTGGATTCCCTGACTTGGAAATACCGATACAGTCGACTGCTGTGAAGTTTCGAGCTGTTCGTATAAATTATAATACTCCAACTGTTATGTTGCCATATACGTGTTTCGAAGCACCGTTACCGGATTGTTTTTAACCTTTCTGTCAACCAATTGATACGAGGTGATTCGTATTTTTTAGAATCAATGGTTCATGCAATATAGAATATATGAAGGTCCACATAGTGTCTGTAATTGTCTCAATCTCACGATAGATCACATCTTGTGGTAACAGTTTGCGCACAGCGTTAATAAAGGATGATCCAAGTAAAGGTACTTTTTTCAAATATGGTTAACATAATCCGCCTACTGAGCATACTATTCGCAGCACCATCACTCATATTGGACCCAGCATTCAATATTGGATAATATTGAACCGAATATACCACGTCCAGCACGCAGTGAATGAAATATAGCAGGTGTAGCTGTGAATATACACGAAGTCCGTGGAGAGTCAATTCGGTGTCGTTCGCAGGAACTCGGACTACCGTATGGAGCGATATGTCGTGGTTGTGGGCCGGTGGAGTCATCGGTCCATATTTCTTCAATAGTAATACGGGTGAGAACGTAACTGGCAATGGCGATCTCGTCATGATAACCGATGTTTGATGCCTAAAATTGAATTACGTGCTCTCGGCGCCACTTCCCACACATCGCAACAATCAATGGATTTATTGAAAGAACATTGCGGTGAGCAGATAATTCCACATTTTGGGTCGGTCAATTGGCCACCAAAAGCGTGTGATGTTACACCATTAGACTTTTTCCTGTTGATATATGTAAAGTCGAAAGTCTACACAGACAACTCCGCTTCGAATCGGGCCTTGGAGCAAAATATCACACGTTTCATTCGCCAGTTACTAGTCAAAATGCCCTAATGAGTTATCGAAAATTAAATGCAACGGATGGACCATCTGAGACGTAGCCGCGGCTAACGTTTGAAAGAGATAATCTTAAAAAATAAATGCCAAAGAATATACCTTCGAATAATAGTAAACATTCTTCAATAAATTTTAAGCTCCTGTATTTTTTCTGTAAAAAAGTAAGGAACCCTTCAGTTGCAAGAACAGAAACTGATTCAGACGACTTTCTCTAGCATTCATATGTATATAATATTTCACATAATCCGGTGTACGATACAGGGTTTGTCGGGAAAGTAATAGGACTCAGTCAATTTAAAAAAATTATTGAACCAATCCTTACAATTCTTTAAAAACTTTCAAAATATGCTCCTTCTGCGTCGATGCAGCGCTGCCACCATGATTTCCAAGCATTGAAGGGTCACAGAGGGTATCCTCTGGAATAACCTTGAGAGCCGAGGTCAAAATGCTTGCATTTCATCGGTCTTTTCAGGCAATGAAACAAAAAAGTTCCGGGGCCCCCTCTGCGCTGTAGTGCAAATGTGGAAGCGTTGGGATGCTGGGCTTGGTTAGGTAGCTGTGAAAGGCGGTGTGAGTCGGAGCGTTGTCGTGGTGCAATTTCGAATCGGCTGCGATGTCTTGTCGGACCCAATTAACTCATCGTTTGAGTCTCTTGAGGACTTCCACTTAAAACTTGGCGTTGACGGTTTGTCCACGAGAAACAAATTCATTGTGGACGATGCCTTTGAAGTTAAAAAAGACAATGAGCGTCATTTTCATCTTGGATTTGCTTATTCATCAGCGATCTCTTCCCGGTCCTCCAAAAAGGCCTGGTGCCACAGAAACGCACAATTTCTTGCTAAAGCATCATCTGGGTAAGCCTGCTTGATCATATCAAACGTCTCTGTCGCAGATTTACCCAGTTTCACACAGAATTTAATCGCTTACCTCTTGCGAAAATGGTTTTCTTGACTCTCCAAGTGCTCAGACACAACTGACCAGCCATTCGTTCGTTAGTTAGGAACGCCCTCTCCCGAATCCTGTCGGTGAGCGCACGGTCCGAAGTAGAGTCGCGGCAGAACAAAATTAGTCTTATTACTTACTGGACAAACCCAACGCATATAATAGTTTTCGTTATTCCGGCGGAATTTGAGTTACCTTCATAATCTGAAGTCGAATGTTATGAAATGAAGCGTGTGAAGAATTTCACTTTAGTAAGTGGTGAAAAATATTTCATAACAGACATTTTTATTAATTTGTCAAGCATTTTTCTTGATATCTTTTATTTTTCACACTTTTATTAATTAACGGACTAATGGATTCTATTCCTACGGGTCACTTCTCTTTGCAGCAGTTGGCGAATATTGCGCTTGGTAGCGAGCAATTGACCGGGGTCAATACCATGGTACTGCACAGCTTACTGGATCTGCTTTTAAAGAAGTTGAATTGTGAAGACGAAAGAGTTTCGATAAGCGGCTATGAAGCCAAGCAAATAGAAGAAATTTTGCAGACGACTTCCATTTCACCAATTATTTTCCAAGAGGAGAACTTTGATGTAGTTTTAGAGAAATTCGAAAATATAGACGAAATGGAGAAGCAACTCAACGAAACCGAAGCGAAATTAAGTGAGCATTTAATTGGTATTCGGCGCTTTTTGAAAAGGTTTGAGACACTAGAACCATTTCGCTTCGACGATGATGACTACTATGAGCTATGCGAAGACCTATGTAGTACACTCGATCCGGATGTGAAAATCGCTTGTGAAACACTGGCCAGATCGATGTTTTTGAAGTCCATATTGATGCGCATGTGTCATCCAATCTTGAAAGCTTATCATGCAATTGAAAAGAAATTATGTGTGCTTGAAGTGGAGGTGTGTGCATTAATGAAACGCTTGGATAAAATTTTTGACAGTTTTCAACTTGTCACTGTGGTACAGTCGGAGTACGAGTGGTGCCGTGTCGAATTGGATAGGGTGCATGGCACCTTTTTAAAAGCTTTGAATGAAATACAAGACATACTCGATGCAAAGGTAAACAAATGTCAAATGCTACAGCTGAAAGAGTATGTAACCGAACGTCTAAACGATATTTGGGTGAAATTAAACAAATTGCGCATTGAAGGTCGTTGCCAGCGGGCTTCCGCTGTTGTAATCGATAAACAGACGCCGGTTTCTACGGAGGCCGCAAGAAAAACGGTTAAGACGCCTTGCGTTTGTGATGGTGTTCATCTGCAATTGGCTAAAGAACAGAAGTTACTTGAGCGCATGCGACGTATAGACAATAAATGTGTGGAGATACTTCTAGAAACCCAATGGCGAAAGTCGAATGTAGGACCACCAATAAAACTTTCACAAAGTCAATAAAAGCGAATGTAAAGGTTTTATCTGCGCAACTTCCGAAATAGCACAAATAAACTCTCGACCGATAGTTGGGATTCTTTTCTTATTCAAAGAATAAGTATATGTAAAATAGTCATTGGTTTGTGTTCCCATTCTGCTGGCATGTATTCCAAGTAGACAGTGACCTGTTAGCTCTCCTACTAGAGTTCGTATGCCATTGCTTTTGAATTTGAATAGTCGACAGGTGCGGCCCATATTATATTCATGCCACGTTTGTCTGCGGGTGTTATTTCCACCGACACTCAGCTATTCAACAACAAGTTTCTCGATAAGATATCTATAAGTAGCCAGATGCATATAAATTCCCTCTTTTTCGGATTGTAGTTATAGGGAGGTGGTTGCTGCCCCGTATTTCAGACGTCTGTCCTATTTAAACAGTCTAAGAGTGAACTTCGCTGTCATTTACTTATACAACAAGTCTGTAGGCAATTAAATAACGTTTAGTTAAGATCGTTAGCGTATAGCCCCCCTTAACCAGATAGGCTAACTTAAGTCAAAGCAGTTGGGAGATAATTAGCTAAGGTCTGAATTTTTATTTGTTTATTCGTTGCCCCTTAGTAGCTCCGAGTATCATATTGGCTGAGAATAGCCCAGCCTCGAACGGAACTTACGGATACTTCAACTTATTTTTTTTTTTTTTACATTTATACTAATAAATAAAGTATCAAACATGTATCATTTAGATCGACCACTTTTTGCCATTTATCCCCTAGAGACATTATTCCATCAGTGTAAATCGAAATTTCCTGAACGAAAGCAAGCGAACCATTGCTGTGCTACACGAACTGAAGATAGCGAATTTCTTCTTTATTTTCACTCATTTCGAACAGCTGCAACTTTTTTTCAACTTCCCCGAATTTAATTCTAAGATAAATAAATATGTAAAAGACCTAACCTACGAATTCAGAATGAGGACATCACCTAATGGTTGGCTCCGTAGTAATAATGCTTCGAAACATAAACCAAACAAAACTATGTAACGGTACGTGTTTGGTGGTAAGTAAATTGATGAACGATGATATTTGTGTTACAATACTCAAAAGCGAAGAAGTTTTGATTCGGAGTATACCCATGATCCCAACCGATATGCCGTTTGAGGTTAAAATACTCCAATTTCCGATTCTGTTATTCGTAATGACCATTACCATATCACAAGGTCAATCTTTTAAAGTTTGTGGTTTGAATCTGGAATATCCATGTTTTCGCATGGTCATTTAAATGTGACATGTTCAAGGGACGGAAGGTCATCTGCGTTGTTTATTCTTCCGCCTGATAATTGAACAGAAAATATCGTGAATCACAAGGTACTTAACTGAAGAGTACGACCTCTGTACTAGAATACATGAACAATAAAGAATTATTAAAATACTTAAATATTTTATTTGTATTTTCTAAAAAAAGGACATAACAACATCCAAAACTTTCTTATTTGTTTCCTATAAGGCAAAACAGTTCGCCGAGTCCTCTATCTAATCTAATCTAAATAAAGCAGAATACTTAAAAAGTATATATATGTATGTCTCTCGCAATAGCTAACATTCAATAGAACCTTGATTCGTAAAACTAATTCCAAATTTCACGTTTTGAAATTTTGAAGCCATTTTAGAGCTCGGAGCACTAAAAAACTCTCTGTTGCCTGAAGAAGTGTAATGATTAAATTTATTATCAAAATAATTGGAATTGAACTTCGCAGGTCGAAAAAAGGACCATGCTAGGAAGAAATCAAGTTCTCATATGGTAAACGTTTTTATTTGAAGAGATATCCTCAGGAAATTTAGCACGAAATATTGCCTAAGGCAATGGTGTAATTTCTCAAGAAATCATTTAGATCGGCTGAGTATAGCATTTAGCTACCATACAAGCAGAACAATCAGAGTTCTTGTATGGAAAACTCTTTGATTTGTCTAGATCTCTTCACAAAAGTTGGCATGTACTAATATCCAAAACAATGCTATATTATCTGACTAAATTTTTACAGGTCGAACGACTATAGCATTCAACTGCATTAAAAACCGACAGAATAAAATCAAGTTGGTGTATGGAAACTAGCCTCAATATTCTAGCGTCGGTACAACCGAAATTAACATTTTTTCTTGCCTCGATGTTTTTTATTATGGAAGCTTATAGATAGATCAAGAAGTTTGGAATAAATCGAACACTTCAAATTAATTGCTTTGACATAAAATGTTTCTTTTAACAATTTTCAATGTTTCAACGGGCTTTAAGGCTTCATTGTAGAATAATATAAGTACTTACTTACTCCAAATATGTCTCCCAAAATTATTAGAGAAGAACACATATACCAATATTATTTATTTTTGACACTAAACTCCTTTACGCTATAGGCATATGCTCATAAACATCGCTAAGACACTTTTATTGTTCTTATTGTTATTGTTCTTTGTGCCATTGGTTGTATCAAGGCATCCAGACTGATATCAAAATAGCCAGCACCACAAATGATGAATGTAATAATGATGACAAACACTAAGTCCGCCAGCTGAATGGCAGTCATAGTGACAATATCAGTGACAACAACAACGACTGCCAAAAATGTCAGCAGTACTCAAATCGAACTAATAAGAACATGACATATTCTTAAAAAGCCCTGTCCTTTGACTGCGCCGATTTTTGGACACATTCGCAGAATTTTCTTTGTAAGTATGTACATATGTATGTATGTAGGTACATACCTACGTTGGCACTTTGAATGGAGCGAAGTGTTAAGCTTAGTACTAAATACCAAAGATATTCGTGTACATAAATTGAAGAAGCGATTGTGATGGCTCCAAAATTCAGACCAGTTATTTGTGATGATATTAATTCCAAAAAATGTGCGCATATATTTATGTGTACGGATTTATGTGATTTTGTATTTTTCATGGTTCAATCGAAGATGTGATTAGTGCCGTCCCGGTTTGCCCTTTTCGGATTAAACTCAGCCCATAACATGAGCATGACGATTCGCAGATCGTGGCGCGACCTCAAACATTGGAAAGTTAATGAATCGAAAACGAGAAACCCAAATAAAGTTGTATTTGCCAAAAAATACGTGTGAGTATACACACACATACACATGTGCAAAAGAAGCGGAGTAAATAAATTCGTTTTGATGCAGATGAGGACACATTTGATGCGCGGATCGAATTTCATAAAATATTTTTTGCCCACAACAAAACATAAAAATATCGAAATCGAAGAAAATGCAGGGACTAAATTTAATAAAGCGAGAATTTTTATATATTTCTCGTTTCGCCCGAAATGAAATTGGATATTTGCATGAGGTATGTTTGCTCAGTGGACTTCGAGCACAAATATGAAATACATTTATGGTATATTCATTTACATACTTGTATATAAAATTACGGTTGCACATATGTACATAAGCATGCGCTAGTTTATATAGGCTATTTAACTGAGCGTGAAATTTGGCCCGAAAAATATTACTACGCACCCGTTCACAAAATATTCGTTGGGAAGAAGAAAGCGCTTCGCATCTTCAGTGATATGTTTGGAACGTAATTGTGTAACTTACATATATATATACATATGTATATATATATACATATGATAGGGCCGCCAACGTTTCCTTTTATGTGTTACATTCATCTTGGGAAACTTAATATACTCTGTTCAGGGCATACAAATATCTGTTAATTGTTTAATAATGTTTAGCCGTAAGGTTCCAACGTTTTTTCCAAATCCTCTTGTTGCTAAACTCAATTTCCGGAATAGCCTTCAATGCGCTTAGCGATTCACGTTTAATGTCTTCAAACGCCTTAAAACGGTTTCCCCGGAGCGTTCGTTTAAGTTTGCTCAATAGACAGAATCACTCGAAGCTAATACGGTGATTGCGGCACGGTATTGGTTGAAAATTTAGCGGAAACTCGCAAAGAAGCAATATATCATATTAGCGAAGATGCATTACCGTGGTGAAAAAACCAATAGTTCTCAGTCCATAATTCCGGCTTCATTTTACGAATAGCTTCGCCCAAACGACGCATAACATTCAAATATTATTCCTTGTTGATAGTTTGGACGGTTGGAAGGAATTCGGCGTGCACCACATCTCGATAATCGAAGAAAACTGTCAAAATAACCTTGGGTTTTGACATGTTTGAGGTGCTTTTTACTGCTTCGGCTCACCTTTGCCACGATATTCGCAAGATTGATCATCTATTTTCGGGTCGTAAGCAAAGATCCAAGACTTTTCTTCTTCTCTATTGACGTAAATATCGCTTACGCGGTTATAGCCGAGTTTACATCAGTACGAGAGATGACTTTAGAGGAGGACGGAGCCATGTGTAGAAAATCAGGGAAGTGAGGAAAGATCTCTGAGCGCCATTCACTTGGGAGTGGCCAGAACCGATTCCTTCACATTTACCTCAAGCAGCTCACGACTGCCGGTCTTAGACCCAGCATCCTCTGGGTAACCGAAAACCATCCGTTTGAAGGCGAGATAAAGTGAGAATGCGAATCATCCTTCCCCATGATTGTGTGCTGGGTTTGGCTCGCGCAACGTAAAAAACCATCGCAAATAAAAAGGACACAACAGCCTCGGATGAGAGATCCCAGACTCATCGCCAGTAATAATACGTTTTATAACATCTTGGTAGTCGGAAAGCATTGTTTCACAGACGTTAACACCACGCTGTTTTTCAAAAAAGTTTAGTAATTTTGAAACCATTCGTGATTTCACTTTCCTTTGGCCCAAATTATCTTACAAATGGTTTTCACTGATCCCTATGATATTCCAACGATGATATTCCAAAACTTTTGAATTGCAGAAAACGGTGAACGTCACCTTTTCGGCCGGATAGGACACGGATTATTCCGAAGAGGTTCGGCGGAAAAGTCACCCTTCGATTTTTGGTCTCTGATATGTCCAGTTGATCCCTGTTTGGCGATGGCCAAGAAACCACGCATCAACTCTTTCTTCTTTTTCTCTTAAACAGCAGCAAATACTGCCGTGAACCGGTTCTAACTTTCAAAGTTAAAAATCGAATCACTGATCGTTATCTTTTATCAGTTATACTATATATCTACGCCTAAAACTGGCAAACGATTCTTTCGAATATTTAATAATTTATCGAATTATGAAGTGCATTTAGAAATATCTACATTTTTGAGTTTCGGGAACAAGAAAAAATACAGACAAACTGCCTGAACGAATATTATTTGCTTCTATTTTTCTATAAGGTCATACTTTGTGGCTTATTTATGTAATTTTTTTGACAAGTTCATTATTATGATTGTCTCCATGCAGTCGGCATTAACACATTCAAAACTGAATGCAGCATCTGTTACTGCATCCGCACGTCAAAATTGTGTAGCGCATTTCCGATACGATCAAGTGCAATAAGCAAATCTGTATGAGCATACGTGACCCTGTAAGAAAGCAAATCCATAAATAATAATAATAATAGGTACACACTTTAAAGGGTTAGGCAGTCTAGTGCAACAAAAAAAAAAAAAAAATAATGCATGACGATATGTTCTGCGGGTCGGGATAAATTAATCGGACTTTTCCATTTTAAACTTTATTAAATATGTCCAACGTAATTCGAAATTTCAAGAAAACCTCTACGGCGACGGTGATTATAGTGGCCCGTCCCATTTGAAATGAAATAAAACACGCCTACATAATCTACATAAACCTTTTAGAAAAGTACGTACATTTTTAGCTTGTCATACGTTTTTTGGAAAAATCCCAGACTCGTAATAAAGTGTTCAATTTTTGACAGAAACCATGATCAGTAAAACTTTTATACTTTTTTTTTTATGCGCTAGATAATATCAATGTTGTTATACTAAAGGTGGAGTTAGGTTAAGTTGTATGGTTGACGTTCGCGTGAAAGATAGGGATAGATCTCACTCGGGCAGCTATGCCTATTCATAAAATCTTAAAAATTAATCATTAGAACCTCATAGATCGGCGAAGCGTTTTGTGCTACCATAAAGATATTAAGGCGATTAATAAAATAAAAGTAAAGGCCCAGGTGCGTTGGTTTGTTAAACACTACCTAACTACCTGCCAGCCAGATTTGGCGAAGCTATTTCTACCGAGATATTTCAATATGTATGCCTTGCTAAAGCTGAGCAATAGAGGAAAAAGTGCCTAGAGGATGCCAACTCACCCTTTTAAATACAGGTTTGTCAAAGAGCGTCCAAAAAATGATCCGCGTGTCAGCTTATTTAAAAGTTTTCACTGTGGATAAACGTAAATTGAACATTATTTGTAGTATGTATAGGTAAGGTTAAGTTCGATGTTAGATTCAGGTATCGAATTTGGATTACTATATGCAGTAGTTTGTGAAGCCATAAAATTATAACCCCTGTATCCAGTCTTATGAGTCGGCAAAGCGTCTTGTGTCCATTACAAATTTACTTAGGCGTTTAATTTCTATACCAGCTCGATGAGATACCTAAAAGCGTGAGCTCCTTGGTCTCGTAAACGTAGAACAATCAAGAGGGAAGTATTAATAGGTTTCCACCTCATCTTCTTCCACACAGCTTCTGCCGATATGGCAACGGTTGGTTAGAACCCCAACAACTAAGGAGAGGCTTGCCGTATTGAGCGAAACCAGTTCATTGGATCTCTTATGATAGATTTCGGGCCGAAAAATTCTGTCAGTTATGTAGTACTGACCCGTTCCCATTCTACTGACAGCGGGGCTAGGGTGCTTTCCTTGGCACCTATAGTAGACTTATTACAAAGTGACTTGATAGCATTGGTAAACGAGGTAAAGCAATTTTTAAGAGCACGGTTGGTGATCGCAAGTCTAGTATACGCCGCCCTGCTATCAGATTGCATAGTAATTTCTCTGAAGGAAGATGCAGTGGGCATGCATCCATATCCAAGTCCTTATGCGAACGTTGACATAGCCTACACAGGAAATAGTCTAACGGCGTCAAATCGCACGACCAAGGCGGCCATTGACTGGGCCGTTTCACGTTCACCAAAATTGGTTTTCAATAAACCGATTGTGACATTCGCTGTGGAACCATCCTGCTGGAATCACATATCGTTCACGTCCATATCATCCAATTCGGGCCAAAAATATTCGGTTATCATTGAGCGGTAGCGCTTCCGATTCACTGTAACGTGCCGGTCTTGATCATCACGGAAGAAGGGCAGTCCAATGACGCCGCCGGCCCATAAACCTCACCAAATTGTAATTTTTTCGGAATGCAGGGGTGATTCATGAACTACGTGTGGATTGCTGTCTGACCAATACGCATATTTTGCTTATTGACGAAGTCATTCAGCCAGAAATGAGCCTTATCGCTGAACATGATTTTTTGATGAAAATCCGGATCATTTTCAAGTTGTTGCTCAGTACAATTTACGAACATACGACGATTCTGATTGTCAAGCGGCTTCAGTTCTTGCGTCTATGTGATCTCGTAAGTACGTAGGTCAAAATCTTTTTGCAAAATTCGTCCCAATGACGTCAAAGAGATGCCCAACGCTTGAGAACGACGTGGGAGAGACGTGGGTCTTCCTCAATTGATGCGCTAGCGGCAGCAACATACTCGACACTACGGGCACTTCTTTGTCTCACTGGTACGGGAACATTTTGCGCTGTGCCGTGGATTTAAATTTTTTCGACTAGACGCTTAAAAATACACAATTGAATGCTAAGCGAATGCCTTCAAGCAAATGGTTGATAGATTCCATACAATTGTATTTCTTACTGGGCTGCTATGTGTATACATGTGCCCTCTTTTTCATTTTCATTGTTGCATTGCTAGATCAAGCATACTCACAGATATTTATTTAATACACAGTTGCGGGTGGTTTCCCTATCCAGTTTCACCCGCATTTTCGTTGCTAAAACTACTTTCGCGCCACACACCAGTACATTTGTATTTGTTGAATGGGGCAACTTAACAACTTTTTGATTTCTGCACGAAATTCGGTGGAACAACACTGTGTCGCCGCTGCAACAAGACGCGCTGAAGTTGATGAATGCGGGGAGGTGGCGGTGTGCCCAAGTGGTTGTGTCGAATTCGCGTGTCAGCCTATCAACGCCAAGTGTGGCACAATGCTGGCGCTGCCGCTCTATTTGCTACAAAACTTTGCTGATTGTTTCGTTGTTGTTGGCGGCGTGTTGTTGCCTTTCTGTTGTTTGCTTTCGACAACAGTGTGTTGCACAAACTTTTAGCAGCCCGTTACGCGCAGCGATTTTCGTGCACATGCCGTACGTTTGTGAACACATTCATACATACATACATACATATGTCTTTCCACAAGCGTTCCGAATTCGCAGCGCCCATGTGGGCTGTATGCATGAGCTTTCTATTGCCTCGCTGCCTGCACTCGGTCTCTGCTACGCTGTTGGATCGCAGCCAAAGGGTTTTACACGCTAACAAAGTGTTCAGTTGAGTAAAAATCGTTGTAAGCAGTACACACATTGTCGATAGTTGTTGTTGCTTTGAGTTTTATTCTTTATTTTCCCACTCCAGTTAGTCGCCACATTCTCCACCATTGTACTGCCATTGATATGTACATACATATGTAACTGTAACTAAACTCACAATTGTGATTGCAATGCAAGTTGTTATTGTTGTTGTATCAGACTACAATACAGTTGGCAATTTGTTTAAATAACTTAATAGAGTTGGCCAAATCGAAAAGTAGATATGGCTTAGCATTGAGCCACTGACCTCTAAGGTCACGCGTACAGAAATCAATAACCACTCGACGGCAAGAATAAGTCGAATTATTGCAGTTACATAAAAGTGGGACATATTTAAATATGTACTAACTATTAATACCAGGTATAGTTCGGTTTCCAAATGCCAAGAAGTGGTAAACTATGAACTGAAATGAGAAAATGCTATCATCTATCCCTGCAGAAACTGGTATTAATATCTCAAAATGGTCTGCCAGGAGAGTGCTCAAAATAGAGATGTGCGTCCTTATCACCTTCGAGTTCAAAGCTATTTTAATATCAGTTGCGGAAATATCATTTGGAATGCTTGATCTCTAGTTATCACGAATTTCATTATAGAATATTATTTGTGGTAAGTTCAACCTTTGTTGGTGTTTTAGGTATAACAATGGACCGGCGTTCTAAGCCCTGCAAGCGAGGACTCTTTTGGCGCTTATAACAGGATCGGCCTTTTAATCCAATTTAACCTAACCTGGTCGCCGAACCTAGCACTGGATATCTCTGCTCTGCTCACATACCTTCGAGAAAAGCATGGTATGAACGAACTTGCTGAAGGAGAGGAGCTGAAAGCTTTTTTAACGCATGGATCAATGTCCAGTTTTAGATTTCTTTACTATTGCAGCATCTTCCAAGTGGAGGTGTCTGTCATAAAGGTAGCAATAGATCTGGCGGAGGGAGTGTAATAGGGTATAATTTTGTTTCTGGGCTAATTAGTTATATTTATAGGACTATACCCAATTCCTATTCTTGCGTTCTCTCCGCGCACCCTGAAAATGTGAGAAACCCTTGTACAAGATGCAGTAGTCAATCTGTGTGAAGCCTGGGGTCACGGCTAAAAGAAAACCCCTCCGACATATTCAATTTAAGGGTTCGCTGAAATCTAATTACAGCGTCTGTTCACAAGCGGCTCACTGTGCATAAAACTCTATACTACTTGCCTAGTGAGGTTGTGCGCTGGGTTTGGAACCCGCCATGTGGAAGTCCTTCCAATGAAAAAGAAACCACAACCTCGGATAAAAGACACTACTTTTGATCAGCCTTGAAATCTAATGTAGAATCACTCTTGCTAACAGGTTTCACTTTAGACTGAGGATTCAATTCAAAAGTAAAGTCCTCTCATAACGAACAAAGACCAAGCTCTACAAGTCCCTCATCACGCCCGTGCTGCTATAGTGTGCAGAGACATGGACCATGACATCATATGTTGAGTCGCCCTTAAACTGTTTCAGAGAAAAGTTTTGCGGAAAATGTATGGTACTTTGCGCATTGGCAGCGGCGAGAACCGCAGTCGATGAAACGATGAGCTGTATGAGTTATACGGCGACATTGGCATAGCTCAGCTATACATATATTGTACGGGTGAAAGAAAACACTCAAGCTTTGTAGGTTTTCGATTCAGTAAGCGACGGTGAAAGAAGAAGACTTCCACTCGGCTGGAAAGAGCTTTTATTAACTTGGCTATAACCGCGGGTATACGGCAGTAAAGAAAACGAAAAAGAAAATCAGTGCAGCCTCTTTCTGAGTGGTGACTATCTATTCCGATAATGGGGCAGCAACATTAGACTTGAGTTCGCTGCTGTGCGCCCAATACTATTCAAGAAATGTGGAGCCTATTATCTCTACTGTAGAGTTATTTCATTGGTTTGGATGCTGTAACCTATCTTTCCATGGTTGTAGGAGTTCTAACTGGACACCATTCGATAGGGCTTCAAGCAGTAAGAATCAATATTTAATCGGATGTCAGCGGCATCAACTGTTTGAAAGAAGTTGACATAGAATCATTTTAACATTTCCTCCTCGAATTTGCTGCGTTTGCCAAACCAAGGCAAAAACTGCTATCTCATATCTTTAGACATCCAGGTGAAATAGCGGAAAAAGAAATAAAATACCTAAACATTTTTTGATAATTTCGGGACGATTTTGCCGATAGTTGTTTAGCTTCTTAAAAGACTACAGAAGACTCTAAGTATGATCGCCCGCCATGCTGACAGATCTGCAATCTAACCATACACACATAACCTAATTAATGTTATAACAGCCAGGAACACAGGCAATAGTGGAATCTTGCTTTTTCAATTGTGGAAAAGATGATAAGTCTCGGATATCTAACAGGATGATGGAGTGAAGTACAACCTCATCATTGAGTACATATTAAAGTTTAGTATCGTGAGAATATCAATCTTCAGCAACACATTCAGGATGGTTATGGAAACCAAGTCCGATTTGGATATCGTAGTTTTTCAAATCTATCAGCGCTGAGATGCTTTGCTTGTTTCTGATAGTAATGCCGATAAATAAAATTTTTAGCAGAAATATCTAAAAATTACCAAAACAAAAACAAATGCAAAAATTAAAGCAGTAAATCTTCCCACTATAGGTTTATGAACAATAACTGTTCACTATTTCATTATCAAGTCATGGCTCTCTCTCTTAAATGGGTATTCTAGTCTAGAAATTTGAAAAAATCGAAAATTTTTTTCTACAATTTGATAGCTTTGATATTCAAAAATATCTCCCTAAAAGGATTTTTCGAAACTCAAATTATTTTCAAAGTTATAGCCATTTTAGCGACGTGGCAACTAGACCGTTTGAGCGAATATCGTATAACGTAAAACTTTAAACGCGTTTTCCTCAAAACTCCTTTTTTTTGATGCGGTAGCCACAATATCTCAAGTTCTAATCAGTCTATTTATTTGAAATTTGGCATGAATATTCTTTAAATATATCTCTATCACTAGAAGCACCAAAAAATAAAAATTTAAAATTTACAATCAGGGGTGTTGTGGAATCTGATAGTTGTCGGAATCAGAATTGAAACCGATCAAAAAACGTAGTAGGTGTCATGAATTCAGATAATATTGGTTTGATATTCGAAACAGAATTTGTATCGGTTTTGGGTGTCATCGAAACCAATTTTATCGGTTTTGCTAAATAATCGACCTTTTTTTTTTTGAATTAATTTATCTTTGAGCAGCCGAAATTTAGTTATGAAATTTTTTTTTTTAGTTTTGCTGCTTCATGACATAGCTCATAGCTCGTACTCATTAAGAATCTGTCATTGTTTTATTTTTCAGATGACGACAAGGGTAGAAATCATGGCGATGAGGACACGGCCTCTTTTTTCTCCCTTTTCTTCAAGGACGCATAACTAGACGAAAATTTTTTTTTTTTTTTAATTAATTTTGTGTACTTGTAAGTTTAATAAACAAATGATAAAAAAAGGATGGTAAAAATATGTAGTGCTTCTTTTTTATTAATTGCCTCTAGACTTAAGAAGAAAAAATTCTTTGGGCCGTTTGATTTTAATGAAGTTTCAAACAACTGATATCTTGGGACTATGTTTTCTTCACTTTTAATTGTTGAAAATCTTTTGCAAGAGCTGTAATGTTATCTCATCAATCTAGAGCTTTACGAAGTTAATTCAACATAAGTTGATTCCTTTCTCTTCGGAGATTTGTCCAAACAATCAAGTGTATGTAAAATAAGATCGTGTTTAAGATGGATTACTCGGCCACTGCCATCCATTAAATTGGCTGAGGTTAAGTACAGTCAAGAAATCAGTGCTCAGTCGTTCCCTATTTAGGAGAAGGTATCAATGTCCTCTAATGCTAACTTAAAGCGTATACTAATGTTCGGCGATGATTTTAGTTACACAATTTCTCTTTAAAGTGTATTCTTGCCTCACGGTCAATTAAGTAAAACACAAAGTTTTTATTTCCGTCTAAAAGATATATTATCAATCATTATAACTACATATTTAACACACCTCTTTATACTTATAGCTAAATAGGTATATAAGGACTAAATGTATTTTGCTTTGTGAATGCTTTTCTGATTTTGTGGAATAGTTTATGCAAATGGAAGACTAAAATTACCAATTTTCTGTTTGTATATACTTACTATATACAAATGTGATACTATATATTTACAATGAATATAATATATTGCGCAAATTTCAACAATAACATTGAAGCATATACATATGTTTGCATTTATTCTCTTACAGAGACTAGAAATTCTAAAAAAAAAACATCTAGCATAATTCTTAAGAATTAAAGGAAGCACTTAATTAGAATAGATATTTTGGAAGAATTCAGTAATTTACTATTGCCACTGCTTATAATCTATAATACAAGTGTTGATTTGTTATATTTTACATACATTTTTGTAATCATTACAGTATTAGTTTAAGATTGCTTGCGATGATGACATAAATTTCGCTAGCAATATTTATTGTCGTTTTAAATTTGTTTTTTGTTGTGTTTAAGGCCAACTCTACACTTATATTTTTATGTACACGGGAATCTTTTTTACACCTTAATCTACATCACAGTTTTGAGTTTTAGTTACAAAACTTCTGCAAGTTTCTTGCTGGCGTCTACTGTGCGCTCGAGGTCTCAGCAGAATCATCTGGGTGGGCAAAAGCTGAAGTAAGGAAACAATTTGCAGTGAAGCGAGTAGAAGCGCTTTGGATCCTTTGCCAAATCGAAACCGTCCACCTTGACGACATTCCACTGATTTCGCATGTGCGCATAGCTGAAGGAAACCTGATCCGGAAAAGTGTCCGGACGTATGTGCTCCATGGGCTCCAGATGCGAATGGAAGTTCTCGACAATGCGCAGCGGCACTTTTAATAGATGTTCTGTAAAAATAATAGATTAATTTAATTACATGTAATATACTAAGCTCTTATATGGAAATGAGATTATCCATTATATTGGAACGAGACATTTCTAAAATCCCGGAATGTAGTGGTTGTAATGTACTTTAAAGAAGATATTCATCGAACAAAAAAGCTTTATCCATGAGTTTACATATTACGTAAAAAAATATAATTAAAGGGTGCTTTGAGGACCGACCCAAGTCTAAATTATGCTGCGAAGTGTGCTCTAAGGTCAGCGGAGCTGGGCATATTAAGCAGTCCGAACAAGCTTACGCCAAAATTATATCCTCCTTCAACGGAATTGCTGAAAACTTTGATCACTGCGTCGCAGAGGCTACTCAGCCCAAGTACCGACGAGGGACATTTGGTTGGGAAGGAGTCTTCGGAGAAGAGGAGGATGGATAAAAAAAAAAAGAGTGTTGGTTGGAGGGAGTCGTCTATAAGGTGCTATCTGTCAATCTTAGCGGTAGGATATGGGACCGCTGTAGTATTTTTAGGCAGAAATGCTGGTAGTGGTAATGGAAGTGCAGCCTCTTTCAGGGAGATAAGCATTCACTCCGACAGCAGAACTGCAATGCTAGCGCTAAACTCGATTGCCTTGCGCTTAAAGCTAGTCAAGAAGTGTCTGTAATCACTAGAAATAGCTTCGACCTACTTCATTATCGGACTCGTTTGAGTGCCTGGTCATAGCGGAGTCGCCAATGAGCTTGTCAGAGAAGGCATTGTTGCATCGACTATAACGGTAGGCACTGAGTTCGATCCCCATTGGCTCCTGCGTTCGAGCACTAATGGACCACGCGTGCGCTTAGCAGGCACCGTTCGACAAAAGTATCGAATACTATTTCACTAATGACAACTATAAAAACGCTATCAGGCATCAGAAGATTTTCTTAAGGCCTCTGATAAATAAACTACTATTTCATCTACGTAACTACCGTGCCGTCTCTGTCTCAATTATACGGAAGTTCCCTTATTCAGTAGAAATTCATTTAATTAATTGAAAGAAAAGCAACTCACCGATAATAAAGCCCATGGTGACGTCGTCAGGAAATCGTATTTTCCGCCCGATACTAATGAATTTACCACCGCCGGCTATTGGTAACATTTTCATAGTGAGCGCACGACTCAGACAGAAGCCAGCGCCGCCAGTTGCGAACCAAAAAGAAATCTTCTCGCTCGCTGTCTTGTTTTTATGCGATGCTGTGGGGTACTGTTGTGAATAAAAATGTTTCATTAAATTTTTGGATTCCATGTTAGCAATAATAAATAAACTTACACTGTCCAGATGTATCTCCAGCGGCGAAAAAATACTCGGCTTGCCGAGGTACCAATCAACTGAAGGGCTGTACTCGTCCAAGAGTTTGACCAAACGTGGAACATTCACATAGTTGTCGTCATCGAAATGGCAAAACCACCTGTAAGAAATTAAAAAAAAAAAAGTGAGTTGTATATATGAATAAACGGTAAACGCTTTTCACATCTAAAACAACATCGGATGGCAATAAATGCGGAAATGTGCTCTACTATAACCGCGAGATCGCTCAATTATGTCATTCACACGCACTCATAATTGCATTCATTCGCTGACTAATGGCACTCGTTCGCATAGTTCGTTCACACATTTGAATTTGATACTTGTGCGATTGCGGCTAATGCCTGGTACTCACTCCTCTAGTGGTACTACAAATATTCATTTTAGTTAAGAGCTCCAACGGGTGACGTATGACTCTGGATGTTAACCGTTTCTCATACAAATACGAATGGTTTGTTATATATTACGGAGTAACAGGAAGTGGATAAACGATTATACATACATACATTCCTACTGTTCATTGGCATTGGGACAGATTTCCCAAATCCAAGTTAAACAGTTATTAGACATTTTCCCAGTATGTGTTTTTCGAGACATGATTTTAAGAATTTTTTGAAAACTTTTTTTTTTTACAGAAAATATATGTATTTATTTAAAGAAATGTATTTTATTCGAGGATAAAAATATCCGTTCCAAAGAGAGTAAATAATCACAGGTTGTTGTTTCGAAGGAAACGTCGGAGACTCTGTAAAAAAAAACATAAATGATCGGCGCGACGATTTAGGCATGTCAGTCTGCTGTTGCTGTAACGTCCCCGTTAGGGTGGTAAGATTTAGATAAGTTGTCATCGAGATCATAAAATGGTAGAGCCAGAAAACGTGCTGTTTCCACAGGTTCGGACCATGGGGCGAGGGGTGTGAGCTGTGTAGAGTTAGCTGGGCTCACAAAGAGGTGGTTAGTCATGCGGCGACTCGTTGCATGCTGGACATAGTATGTATGCGTCGATTCTGAATAAGTAAGTAATAAGAACAAAGCTGCGCAAGGGTCACTATTCATTCTAGCGGCAACACGAGCTCGACGTCTACAATGGGAACTTGTTTGACTCCAAGTACGCTATTCACTGAGATGGAGTCGGTGATGGTGTTTATGATTTCTGCGAAAACACCCCTGCAGAAATTGCTTGGAGTGGAGCTCTTAATGCTCTATAATTGGAAACATAACATATTCGATAGCAGACATCTAGAAGCATCCGGTTATAGTCCGGAGTGCAGTGTTCTGAGATGTCTGAAGCTTCCGCTTCGTCAGCTCGTCTGCCTGTACTTATATACGCGAATTCGTCCGACAGTTCTTAAGATGTCCCACTGAAATTTTGTAAACATCCTGGATATCATAAAGCTGTCTTACAAACTAAAGTATCAGAATCGAGTTCTTCTATAGGAAACCTTTTTATTGGACGAGATATCTTCACTAAAGTTGTCATGGGTTATTATCAAGGCGCAGATAGAATCTCCGAAGAAATTGCTTAGATAGAACGTTAGCTATAGAGCTGCCATATAAACTGACTGACTCGAGTTCAAGCGAATTAAGAGACAGCGACTAAGTTGGCTAGATCATGTCCTTCGAATGGATGAAAATAGTCCATCTCGGAAAGTATTCGACACTGTATTCGTCGGAGGAAGAGTAAAACCTCCACTCCGTTGGAAAAACCAGGTGAAGAAGGAACTGGTTACACTTGGAGTCTCCAATTGGTGCCAAACATCGAAAGGAAAACGACTGTAAACTCTAGTATAACCTTTTAAGCGCTGTCTACGCCAATATAGAAGAAGAAGAAGTGTGGTGGGTCCGCGAACAGACGGAGAGTATAAATTATGTTTCTGTTCTAATAAGTCTGATCTTTATTTTCCCACGCTGCATGGCGCAACTGAACTGCTGTTATAAAAGTGTTGCAAAAGTGAATGTGCTACAATAATTACAGCTATATTAAATAAATATTTGTGGCAATTAAGAAATATTAACATTAATTATATTTCAAAGAAAAGCAACACCGTGCGGTTGACCAAGCAAAACTATTTAATTACGAATACACACACACACACACATATATATATATATATGCCGCCTTTATTGGTTAACATTTTCCACACAATTGATTGGCTCTTTATAAATTCTTAATTATTGGCCACTTTAGTGAATGTTGTCATGCATTGTTGTTGCGAATTTAAACAGCCTTTATGAAAAAGCAATTATGTTCGATTACTATTAAAATTATGAAAGTTGAAAAAACCGTGGCTAATTTACACACACATATACACACCTACATGTAATACAGCAATAAGAGTACATATCCGTCAGTAGATATATATGTACACATATGGTATATGTATGTACAGTTGTGTTCACACGCAAAAACTCACAGACATTAAACCATTTAACGCCCAGCTTAATGCGTTTAATCAGTCGAAAGCCAACGCAACACTGTGTTGCAATAACAAAAATCACATGCGCTATTCGAGTGCAAGCGGAAAAATGCAAACAGGAAACAAGTGACAGCAATTGGAGCGGCATCATTAACAGCAACGCCACAGAAAAACAGCCGTTTTTTTATTACGCTGCAAATGTTTCACGTTTTTGTTTTTTAACTTTTTATTGTTTTACTTTTGTGCAACAATATGTCGAACTAATTGCGGTCTGCCACATCAGTTGGTTGTAGCATAGCAATTGCGCTGAGTCTACAGTTAGCTAGCGGCCAGGGGACACGGTTTTCACCACAAGTGGACAATACAATGGTATAGTTCTAAGCACCAGCGTCCAGCCACTTCGTCACTTCGATGCCCGCTTGCGGACAATTTCTTTCATTCGTGCGGTTCTCGGCTAGTAAGTGTTTGAATGCATCACCAATTTAGCGATTTTGCCCACTAATATCATGGAAAACAAGGAAAAACGTTAACTTCGTTTGCATCGAAGCTATAATACCCTCAACAGATGCAGTTTAAGCTAGGCCGGCTGTTACGCCGTACACAGACCTATTGGTCTTTAGTAAAGCTAGCGATGGCTCTATTTAAATTCAGGTGAAGTATTCAGCACGACGTCAACGACCCTAAGAGCGTTTTGATATCAAAGCTTGATACTTCATCTAGTTCTTGAACTGCGAAGCTGCTAGATATTTAGGACATATTCCCGATAATGCTGGACAATGGCTTAGAGGTGTTCCAGCATCTCTCTTATGCTTACTTGTGCTCGCACGAAGACCGTGAAGAGTCGATTCGGCGCCGTTCGCTGCAACTCGGACTGACATATGTAAAGACTTGGCGCATTTAACGTCGAGATCTTAAATTGAAAGCGTACAAAACTCAACTTGTGTAAGAACTAAAGTCACTCGAACTTTCCAAGTGACATCGCTATGCTCTATGGGCTTTTGAAAAGTTCTAAAAAGATCCGATGCTTTCGAGCCAAATTTTGTTCAGCGATGATGTCCATTTCTGGTTCAATAGGTATGTAAACAAGCAAAATCGCCGCATTTGGGACGCATGATAACCGACTATTTGATGCCTGAATTTGAAGCTCGTAATCTCGGCGACATTAGGTTTCAACAAGACGGCGCCACTTCACATACATCGCAACAATCAATGGATTTATTTATTGAACACTTCGGTGATCAGATAATTTCACGTTTTTTGGTGGTCCATTGACCACAAACATCGTGTGATATTTGTCCATTAGACTTTTTCCTGTGGGGATATGTAAAGTCTAAGATCTCTATGCGCACAATCTCTTGAAGCAAAACATTAGGCGGGTCATTCGCCAGTTACCAGTCGAACGAGTCTTCAAAAATTGGACTCAACGGATGGACCATCTGAGACGTAGCCACCTCACGCATGCGCCTTCACTTCTCACAGAAGTTGGCTGTCAAAAACCATATTTATTGTAAACGGGTTCCATAAGTCGACTTAATGACGGCTTGAATTGTTAAATGCTATATAAATTCAGACTACATCTAGAGACAAGATTTCTTTAAGCAAACTTTTCATTTAACGAGCCTTGTTGCTAAAAGCTTAATTTCCTCCTTTTTATTAAACATGTGATAAGAATATCTACTTGTATCCGTTTAGATTGACACGTCGAATTGTCGAGCGCAGCTCATTTCATGGCACTTCGATTTTCTGCACTTCTGACGGTCGCTTGCATTGAACTTCACCCACTTAAAAAAGATGAGAGTGCGAGATACAACATCATTATCCGATTGTCCGATTGCTGTGCGTTGATAACGCCGTCGCCGCCGACTGACGAAGTCTCAAACACAGCACTCGCCAACTGCGGACAGCCGCGTCCGTCTGTCAGCTGACAATGCAAACAGTTCAGTGGCCTAATTGAAGTATTAGCAACGGCAGACATGCTTACCTACATATATTATCTATATATGTATGTATACATATATAGATTTGACAGTTTGTGGCCACAGTGTTGTTGTGATTCGTTGCTTTGTGCGGTTGTCAAATCGAAGCGAAATGAAACGCCGCCGAAATTGCACGCTGCCAATGCACCACTTATCGCTCTGTGGTCATCTTAAAACGCTTTTGCTGCTACCACAAGCGCTACTGTTGTTGTTGCCTGCTGCTGCTGCCTGCTCCTGTCATAACCACACTGTGTGTGATGTGTAACCAATTTATCGTTACTCCGATTTTTCGTTTTTTTTTGCCCACATCTCCTTCGCTTTTGTATTCCTTTTGCAGAATATGGTTGCAAACAATTGCAAAAGCTTTTAACGGCAATCCTCTGTTCGACAAATATAATGGAGTAAATGCAATAACAACAGCAACTCAGGCATCCATCAGCTTATTTTAAACGTGGTCACATACACACTCACACACAAACAAACACTTTATGGCTGTACGTCAAGGCGACGCGTAAAACGTAAGTGTGTAGTCAAGTATATACTCCCTTATACATACATATGTATATGTATGTATGTGCAAACTTATATATACACTAAGCACGTGAGTTTGCATTCATGGTGTGTGCATTCTCATGATAGCCTGCTGTCAATCAATTTTTATTATGTTCGCCGCACGAAGCTGCAATGCTTTCGGGATAAAATTGAAGCAGAAATGTGTAAATACCCATACATACGTTAGCTATATATATACCTATATATGTATATGTATATATACATATATGCATTTAGATATTTTCGCACATGAGTGCATATATACACACTTAGCACATGATTGCCAGCTTTTTCTCGCTGCCTGCTCAATATTGGTTGCCAAGGCTTAGACTGTCGTGCTGTCGGCTTGGATGTGTGGGGATTTCACGCAACCGAATCTAATTTGTAGCCAAACTCAAAAAAGTTCTATCCAATAGTTGCTCAAACTTTTTTCATAAAAAGATGACAGTGGTTTTTGAATTTATGTCTCCTAAGTGCTACATATTGGTGGAACGTGTCCTGCCGTCATCAGGGCTAATGCTTTCAGCGGTATAACAGTATGTACGAATTACATATGTAAAGGGTTATCCATTTCGTGGTTTCCTACTTCAAAAGAAAAATCACAAAAACTTCAAATTTAATGGGGTATGTTTATTATCATTCGAAAGCACATTCTTTGGCTTTTTTTAAGGTTATTTATTTCAAATGTCGTTGTCCATCCGCTAAGTTCAATTTGTAATGACTTGTTCGAGCATTTTGACTGGTAACTGGCGAATAACACGCGTGTTGTATTGCTCCAAGGCCGGACCAAAACGTGAAATTATCTACTCATCGAAGTGTTCTCTCCATAGATCGATTGATTGATGTGTTGAGTGGGAATTGGCGACGTCTTGTTGAAACCAAATATCGCCGAGGTCACGAGCTTCAATTTCAGACATCCAAATGATCCGTCAAAAGAAAGCTATTGAAAAAAGTACCTCTACTTGGATCACCTGTTGTACAAGGTCTGTCGCAAAAGGAACAGAACTTTTTAAATATAACTGTTTCTGGTGGCGCCACCTATGGGTGGGTATATGAAATAAAAAGTTTGATCTCTTGTTGACATTTCCTAAAAATTTTAAGACAATTGGATAACTGCAATCGATGTTATCGATCAAAAAGTGACAGCAGCTCATCGGTCGTAAAATGCAAAGAGCAAATATTAAATTTTGTTTTAAACTTGGGAAAACGTTTACTGAAACATTTCATATGATGAAAAAAATGTATGGTGATCAGTGCCTATCCCTTAGTAATGTGTATGAGTGGTTTAAGCGATTCCAAGGTCGTGAGGACCTCTGTGACGATCAGAAGACGGTCGTCTTCAGAAGTCAGAAATAAAGACAATGCTGATTTGATTACGAGGGTATTGTACACCGAGAGTTCGTCCCACCTGGCCAAACGATTAATGCTGTGTTTTACCTTGGTGTTATGAAGCGTCTTTTGTCACGCATTCGTCGTGCTCGACCACAATACCGTGAGGCAGGGTCCTGGCGCCTGTTGCACGATAATGCGCCGTGTCATCGGTCGACGCTTGTCACTGACTTTTTGACAAAAAACTCCATATTAACCATTAATCACTCACTCTACTCACCTGATCTGGCACCCTGTGATTTTTACCTATTTGGAAAACTTCATTTGCCCATGAAAGGACACTGGTTTCAGGACATTTCAGCTATCCAAAAGGCGACGACCGATATTCTCAAGAGCATTCCGAAAAATGACACTCATTTGAAATGCTAATTGACCGGGCTAAACGCTGTATCGAAGCACAGGGAAACTACTTTGAATAAAAAATATTAATTTTTTGTTGTTTTTTTAACAGTCCTGTTTCTTTTGCGACAGACCTTGTATATATCATTTGGGTCGGTACTTTAAGTTACACTAAACATCTGCAAAAACCAAAATGTAAAATGAAAGCAGAATTCTAATTAGGTTAGGCTGAGTTATGAGGTTGATCCAAACAGGGATCTCACTAAGCCTCTTTATAATGCCGTTCCGTTTTAACTCCTAAATTTCCTATATACATAATTGATCTTAAGAACCTTACAAGCCAACAAAGCGCTTTGAGTCTATCATAAATTAGTTGAGAGGGCCAATGTCAGTTTCGGCTGAAGATAACACTGTCAAGATGTTGCAACTTCAGACATGCAAAGGGTGGACATTGGAAGAGAAGCGCTTTGATGTTTCCACCTCACCTTCGTTTATAAAACTTGGCAACTTATCTTGGTGAAGATATTTAGCCTTACCGCATGAATGTCTATTGCATAACATCCATTAAGAACCGCTACGATTGCGGCAAGATGAACTTTGCTAATTGGCAAGTAGCTCAGCAGATCTCTTGTGTTCTACTATAGATTAAAGGGATCTTGCAGGAGCAAGGGAGCGGATGGTTGACCAACGCCTGTTAACCGTACTCGTGGTCTATTAATACAGTGTTAGAATGCAAGATGTCAGTGAATCCAACTCGGTTTCATTTTTAATAGAGCGAGACAAAGGTGCCCACTTTGGCTAGCTCGTCGGCTTTGCAGTACCAGCGATTCCATCCGGCATCCAAACGAACTTAGTGTTATTTCTAATTACAACAGACACTCTTTGACTAGCTTTGAGCGCAAAGTTAGCGAGCTCAGCACTAACCAACCTGCAGTTAGGAGGGAATCCTCACCTTGCAGAAAGAGGCTTCACTTGGTAGCCGTATGTCTATCACAACCTTAATACCACCCACTTCTGCCTGAAAAACGTAACAGTGAACCGGTAGCCTAAAGCTAAGATTGATGGGGATCTCCTTACAGAAAACCCAACGCCGTTTCATTTCACCCATCCGTTAAACAGTTGACAGCGCCTTTCTATTCGTATATGGAGCAGTCGGTGTAGTTGAAGCCTCTGCAGGAGGAGAATTTAGACGAATCCTTGTTCGAACTCCTTTATATGCCCAGCTTCCCGAAGTTATAAAGCGCACTACGCAGCAATACAACTGCCGGCAATGTTCACGGACGCTATGTATACATATGTAAAATGTACTTTAGTGTTTCCTGTTGAAGTAGTCCGAAGTGAACCCGAGAGGTAAGGAAAACAGTTAAAAATATCCTCTCAGAACTCAGGAAAGTGTTTCGAAATATACATTTGAGAATAATTTGACATTTTAGCAAGGAGTTATTTCATGAGTTATTTGCCTAACCAAAGTAATCTAATTACACTCTTAAATTTACTTTCATTTTCCGTATTTCGATAACAGTGAAGGCAATTATATGCTAACATTACGTAAAAGGATTCCGTTTACTGCTTTTAGGGTCTCAAAATTAAATGACAATCTTCCTGTGGTGTTTTCTTTTTGTGTTTACTGAGACAGTGTTAATCAGATACTCGTTAGACCAAAGGTGCAATAGTTTTTAATTAATATAAGGTTCCAATACAGTTCGAACGATGTGCCTACAATAGTGCCAAATTATTGAGAAATATTTCCCAGTTATATTCTATCATTTCTTCAGGTTTAATAATTGAAGAATTATGTTCTATCATTTCTTCATGCGTTTTAATAGAAGCCTGCTGGTGATCTCTTTATAAACCAATGAGATGTTCAGTTCATTAAGAAATTTAATGTTCCTACGCGCAGAACGCATGTGGAGCCTTCACTCTCACACTCAACTCTCAACAAATGATTTAATATTAGATTTACTACAAATGTAGCACAATTTATAACCAGTTGAGCGCATGATTAATCTCTTTGCTAAACACCTGAATTCAGTTTCAATTCAATGAAATGCAGTCATAAATTCTTGCGCCAAACCAAAGTCTACTTCACATGCGTGTGCGTGTGTGCATGTGCTTCTTATTATATTTGTAGATACACAGCGGTTTGATGTGGAATTATTCACTTCATGTAGACTTCATTATTTTTACAATAATGTGTTTTTTATTGACGCCTCTCTATTGACATAAGCTTGTGACGACGACGAGCGCAAACAAATCGCGCCACAAACGCCCGCGAGGAAGACCCGGGGCCGACACCAAATTTGTTAAAGACGCCCGCCCGCGCTTACTTGGGTCTTCATACGCAGACGCTTGTACATATTTATGTCGGTGTGTATGAATATTTGTATGTTTGTATGTTTAAATGTATGTATATGTATGTTTCTATGTATATGCATGCAAGCGCTTGTGGTCTTCGATGTTCAAATAACAATCAATCATCATCATCGTAATCACCAGCGTTGCGCCTCAACAGTGAGGATTAACACCAGCTTGGCCAGACTGCGCACATACACACACATGCACATATACATACGTAATGTATATAACCGCACTAATGGACGCAAACCACAAAACATCAAACAGCCAGAATCAAACAAGGCAACAGTCAATATTTGGAAGAAGGCGAAGAAAGCAAATGAGTGTTTTTTAAAAGCGCAACAACAATGGGTAGCAGATCAACAACAACAAATTACACTTAAATGCGCTTTATCTAATGATGAGCTTAGAATGAAAGCAAACACATTTATTTGGTAGTCATATTCATATGGCTGGATATGCTCTCATGCATCTACATATGTACATATGTATGTAGAGTGAGTGGATGCCTAGAGATTGTGTGATTGTACAGGAGTCTACATACAAACAAACATACTTGTGTATGCTTCGGATTTGGGTTCCAACTGTGTGAGACATTTATTTTGTTGGTATTTCGGTTGTTGCGATCGAATCCAAGGCGAATTGGGATGCTACAAATCGAAGCGTTCGCGGCTGTCGCAAGCTGGAGTGAGTGCAGGAGATTTATTTCGATAAATCTAGTTTTATATGTACATATGTATGCATGTGTGTAGTTATGTGTTGTCTTATGTGTTTTAATGCGGCTTTGTTTTTACCGCAAATAAACAACGAAAATTTGAATGAAAAATATGAATCTTAAATGCAATCGTATTTAAATGATTCAGAAACCAAACAGAGAGAAAATTGAACCGCATAAACAACAACAACAGCTGATAAATTACTCAGCCACACCTTTTGGTGCCGAATTTTTAAATTGGAATGTCCATTTAATCCGCTCAAGGCATGAGTTATTCAAAACTGACTTATGGTTCAATTCATTAGCTGTGGCACTTTGAGATTTTTCATTATTATTACTGCTTTTTTCTAGCTTGAGAGCTAATAGAATTTATTAAACTGCAAGATTTGAAGAAACAAAAAACACGTTGGCAATTTAAAAATAAGTTTCACGCTTTCAAGACTAAACAGATTCTTAATATATTGAAATTTACACAAAATAAAAAAAATAAAAAAAAAAATGTTGTTTTTTTTTTTAATACACTTTATAGTGGTAGCTGCTGGGGCAGAGTTTCGATAGTTGCATTTTGTTTCTAATAAACGACGGCTAATGTTTCTAGATGTGTAATAAGGAAGCATAGTTCCCAACTGTTTGATCTCTTGTGATCAGTTCTCTGAAAGCTTTTGAACATTTGGCAAAGATCGCCACTCGGCTCTTGTTGTTACTGTATACATATGTATATTCATATGTAAAATTTCAACGCCTGTTTTGGGCCATAAATAATTTTAAAAAAAATCACTTTTAATTAATACATTGCTTAATAGAAACAACGATTTAGTACAGAGAGTTGACAATTTTAATATATCACGTGATCTTTATGCTTTAATAGCAAATATGTACATATATCTGTCAAAATTCGAAATATAAATAAGAGCCCATTTAATAACTAAACGAAGTTATAAGGACATACCAGACTTTCAAATATCGCTTTCGTGATATACAAAACTTCACATTTTGAATTTGATACGATATACTAATACAGACGCTATTGGTGTTGTTTACAGTAACATAAAATATTCATCCCCTCCAAGAAAACTGAATTAAATCGCGAATATTTTCGGGCGATTATTTTTTACAACTATCGACGTAGATTAACTCAGCAACATCTATGAACTTAATTGAATTTTACGCTACACAACTCTATTAAGGTTCAGTGTATCTATGTCTTCGGAAGAATATCATGTGACCTATCGTGAGATTGAGACAACTGTAGGTGCTAGTAGGACCAGCAAATATTCAATACTGTTTACAGCTCCAATATGGATACAAGTAGTGGATATAAAAGCTTATGCTAAACATATAATTGCAGTGCATATGCTTTCTACAATTCGTGTAATATGTGCTTTCTGGACTATATCAACCGATTTTGCTGAAGTATTAGCCAGGACAGATGCAGGGAGATGAACTCGAGCGATTACATCAGCTAAAAAAGTATCGGAAAAGATAGAGGAGAGGAACAATAACATCATAATGCGGCAGCAGCGGTGGCAGTCCTCATCCAAAGGGCGCTGGTCTCACAGACTTATTCCGTACATAGTCTCGTCAATAGACATACGACAATCCTGGATTTCCATCTGACCCAAATACTTAGTGGACATGGATGAAGAAGCTTGAACAAGTATTATTTTATTGCCCTCGCTTTTCAAATTTAAGGGAAAAACTGAAAACCACACTCGGAGGCACTTTTACGTTCGATGATTTGACGACGTCCGTCAGTCCGCAACAATAGAGGAGACTTAAATGTCCCTCCCACGAAGTAATACTAAATCGATGGTTCCATGGGAGGTTCTTAAGTTGGGAGTATCTTAGGTTTAGCGGATTAAAGTTTCGTACTCCGACACATCATCCGTAACAACTGCAGTTTTGAGCACCCAAAACATCGATTTGATGTGTCCGTACAGATCTAACTTGACACGGAATGACTTTTATTTATTCTTGTACTTAAAATATAAACTAAGAGTTCAGCAACGTTTACCTACACCTAAAGAGGCGGTTGAAGCGCTCAAGTCGTGTTGAAGATACCCAATAAAACGATTTTCGATGATAGATATTTATTTTTATTCCCTAACCCCTGAAATATAGTTAAAGGCAACCTTCATATCTACGCAAAATAGTCCCTCAGTTTTTGAGTTATCGACCTGAAAGTTTGAATAAATCCTTTTTCTCAAACAAGCTGCTCATTTGTCGGAACCTTCGATATCGGTCCAGTATATCACAGAGCTGTCATATTATATAAAGTGAAAGATTAAAATTTAGTTCTGGTTCTGGAACAGCCGAATATGACATTTTCTTCTTGGTTTCATAACATTTTGCACTCAACAGAAGTAAAAATTATCATCAATACCAATATATCTGTAATCATGATTGATTTACCAAATTTTGGAGTGTTTTTTGTGCAAAAAGTATTTTTCGAAGTTTTAATGTTTTTCGAAATTTAAAAGTTAGCGACTAGGGAAGTTTTAATACCTTTTTATTCGAGATACACATGCGAACATGATTTTCGCTTCAAAGTGTCAGTTTTGTATAGCTTACGAGTGTACGAAGTGCATTAAAAAGCAACGGAAATTTTAAAATTTCTTGGGTTTGTAGATTCCAATCGTTCTAATTGTATCGTATGATATAGCAGCCGCAAAGGTTAAACGCGTTTTTATGAGCTTGGCGATTTTCGTTTGTTATAAGCTCGTACTTCGTTTGTTGTTCGTGAATTCTTTGCCAAAAAACTATACTGCAACGATGCGAATGCCTTCATTTTCGCCAGCTATGACTAAGTGTGACTTTTTCTAACATTCAAAAATAAATGGAAACTTAAAGCGCCGTCGTTTTACAAATATCATCTATCTCGCTATCGCTGAAAGAGTTAAGGCTACCCTAAAAAGCGAGTTTTTGAAGTGTTTCGGCGATTAGTAGACTGCAAGGTTTTTCGAAAATATATTTTCGCTAGAGTCCACTATGCAATAGTAAAGTACAAGAAGACAGCGGTGTAGCAACCTGTTAACATCTTACTGATGGAGAGAGTGATACCAACAGCCGAACGCATTTTCTCGCGTATTTCCTGGCAAAATTCGTAATTTTTATACTGAAGTTTCAATAGACTCGATTTGCGTTATTAAAATGTCACAAAATATAATATTTTCACACAACTGTAAATAAAAATGAATTGTATGTAAAGTAAAGCATCCACAACAACAAACATACAAGCAACTAATGAGACTTAAAATTCATGTCATTAAATATTTATACCAACAAATCCACATTACTCGCGAATTTGCTCTTGAAATGTGTCTGTATGTACATATGTACATAAGTGTAATGGCATGCAATTTTGTCAGCGAAGAGTGACGGCAAATAAGTCGGCACATACATATCTACATAGTATGTGTATATAATGCATTTATGCGACTTATTTGGAGGCAAGTGGCAATTGTTTGAAATTGATTATAATTCGCGCGCCAACACAATAGTGTTTAGGCAAACCCCAATCACACGCACACACACTCACTCCAATGCACATATAAGCAGAGCCAAGTAGTCACCACGAAATGTGGAGCACATTATAATTGAGACAGAACGGATGTTGCGCCAACAACAATAATAAACACATTAACAGACGCATATACAATACAATATGCTCACATACACACACATACATACATACACAGATAGAAGCACTTGTTTGCACATTTGCGTGCTGATATTTGATTGCCAGTTTGACTTGCTGAGCTGCGGTGCTCCCCGCCCGCTTCGTCAATTTGCCGGTAGCCGTTGTTGTTGTTGCCACTTGTGTGCCACCGCCGAGCCGCACAATCTTCAAACATCATTGTTGACAAAATTAGCGGCGTCACCCGCTCCAGTCAACGGCGCTGTCTGAAATGTAGCAGACTAATTTCGTAATCATGCGGTGGCATTGATGCTGTGGGCGCTCGCACTGTTTCTCCACCAGCTTGGTGGAAGCGGCTGTCACTGTCTGCATTTGTGTGTGTGTGTGCGTGTGTGTGACATTGTTTGTTGATGCGACAACGACGAGCTGCCATGGGTGACCTTACAGCCACTTATTTAATTCAACTAGCTTGTATGTACATATGTATGTATTTATTATTGATGCGCGACAGTTGTTGTATTTGTTGTTTCAATTAACATTGTATGTTTGCTTGTTGGTGAGCGTTATTTTTCCTGCTATTGTGGGCATCTTCGCCGGCATAGCTCCATCTGTGCTCTTAATACCTTCAATGTGTGGAAGGAAAGTGTGTGCGTGTGTGTATGTAAAAGTCTGTGTTTATGCGTAAATTACAATGCATCCGCTTCGTGCTTGCTCTTGCGCCAACATGCGTGTGTACCTTATTGCTTTTCTGTTGGAAATCGTCAACCTAAGCCGCAGCAAGTTCCTTGATTATGTCCATAAGTGGCACCAATTCAACCCGGCGGTGAGACAAAACGGAAGAGCTGCCACTAAATACCGTGAAATGGCTATAGATACCGTTAGATACACGCATATGTATATATATATGTATATGTGCGTAGATGCCCACATAGCTGGTGTTGGCTGTGTGCGGCATAATTGAGCAGGAGTGAAGCGGTTACTTGGGAATGAGCGACGTTATAGCTGTGAGAACCGTTTGATGGGAACCGATATTAAATCACTCGCTGTTACTCATAAACGGCATTTAATGTCACAGCGCTCAATGGTGAAAACCGCAATTTTATCTAGTGAAACCGCGTGTAAGTATGACAGACAACTTAGGAAGCCTAAAAATGTGGATGCAAGTTCGAGTTGTACGAGTACGTAGAGAATACGTTGCTTTAATTTCCACGATTTTTAAACGTTGTTACGGTGTAAGATTTTTCAGTATCAAACACATGTGTTTAATTTGACAGCTGGCTTAACAAAAGAGCACCTCTTTAAACACTCTCTATCTAATATAAAAAAGCTAAGTTGACAGTTCATGGACGCATAAAAATCCGGGTTCGTTCCGATTAAGTAGACCCGACTGTCGTGGGAACGGACTTGGACATCTGGTAGTTTGTCGCAGTGCTTCTTCTTACTCAACCAGTTTTGGTGTTCAACCATCACATAATTTAGCACAAAAATGATGCCTTATTACAAGGAGTAGTAATAGTTTTCGCACAGCCGGCTACTCAATTAAAGGGGTACATGGGTTTACGGGTTTAAAAAAATGAATTTTTTTTATTGTCTTATTAAATTCTACAAAGAATACTGTCCTATATTTTCAAGTTGATCCGCGTAATAGTTTCGGAGATAGAGCCTTGAGGACTTGTGCACTCGAGGCTAGCTAAAAACGCGTTTTTCTCGAAACTGTGTTTTTGAAGTCGATTGGCAAGATTTCTCGAGAACCACTCAACTGATCTTCATGAAATTTTCTTTAAGATACAATTTCTAAAGACTTGGATGAAGGAGTTTCTTTTCCGATTACAACCATTTTGAAAAAAAAAGTCGCGAAATTTTCAGTGAAGCTTTAATTATTTGTAAAACTGTCTATCGAAAATCCAATTTTCAGTGTTTTTCTATGTTGATTAACGAGCTTGTTATACTTGCTTGTGTTCCGCATTTTGTGTTTTTTCGAATGATTAAAAATCATCAGCTGATTGCTATTTTATCATATCACACAACCAAATTTACAGTGTGGACAACAACCAGCAGAGTAATACACAGCCAAATTTAGCCAACCAGATTCAGTTTGATTTCAATTCAATTCAGAATTAATGTAGTAAAGTAAGAATATTATTTTGTATGGTAAATTGATCTAAATTAGCGCTTTAATCGATAAAAGGCCAGTTATTTGATCAACGAACCCTGTGCGGAAAGGCTATAACATTAGGCGAAATAGAAAACTTAATAACAATTTAAGAGCGCAGGCCTCAAGCGGTTTCACGACACAATAATCTGTGGTGGCACCTGTAGAGATGGTAGAAAAACGGTAAAACAGACTTAAGGGAGCCAGTATCAAAGTCTGAGAGAAGACCAAATTTAGGGATGATCAAAAAAAGGTTATCTATAAAAGTTCTTCTGATATCTTAAGTTGTAAGCATATGTACATATCCGCACTTTGAATTTTCGCTTTACATATCTCGTATGTGACTTTTGTATTCGAATTCAAAGTAATGTTATTATCACTGACAAAAAATCGTTAATTGGAGCTCTAACATCCTTCACAAGTGTATTTTTATGGTATAAAAAGGTATGTAAAGATATTTATCTTGATTTTAATCGGTCAGTTTATATGACAGCTAAATACTATAGTGGTCTGATTTAAACAATTTCTTCAGAGATTATACTTTTGTCTTGGAAAATAATCCACGTCAAATATCGAGAAGATATCTCGTCAATTAAAATGGTTTTCTATAAAAGCTTATGATTCCGATCGTTAAATTTTACAGCAGATATATGATATAGTTACCCGATATGGACGGTTTCGATAAATGAGCAGGGTTTTGACATTAAAAGAACGTGTACAAAGTTTCAAATCGATATCTTAAGAACTGAGGGACAAGTTTGCGAATACACAGACGGATGATTATACCGACCCAACTCCTCATGCTGGTCATTTTAATATAAATGGCATATATGTATATACGTATATTTTCATGTATATTTGTCCATATATATTCTGTGGGCTTTCCGACGCTTTTTTGTGGATGTTACAAACATTGTGATAAACTTAATATACCCTTTTCAGGGTAGATATAATCACCAAGTGCCATAAAATTTGGAACGAGCTAATGATAAAAATATGCGAACTTGATAATACAAATGTAATTGTCCAATTCTATTGTGACCTCATAATAAGCTTCCACTGAACGCTTCTTCCTCTGCAAGGTGACCAGCCATTGTACACGCTGAGCGTGTATGAGCGCAGGCGAGCTTTGTCAGCGGTACGTGCTCAATGCAGCTCAACGCAGACAAAAGCTGCTAGTGTAACAACGCAGCAGCTGGTTGTCTGACTGAAAATAATTCACAGGGTAGTTGAATATGTCATCAATTAGGCAAACGTGAACAAAAACACATAATTTCACTTCGAAATGTACTTGTATGCAATTGTAGAAGCATGAATGTGCGCATATGTACTTATATACTATATACTTATGAAAGTAGCTAACAATGAAATTATTACCCATATTTATATTATTCTACATATGTGTGTGGCCACGCAGGCCACGCTTTAATTGTCTGGCGCACATTTGATTCATTGTCAATGGGGTCTTGACGATTGTGCTGGCGCGGATGTCAATTGTTGTATAACATTTGCATCGGTTGTTTATTTTCAGGCTTGAAAACGTGCCATAACCCAAACTAGAAGTCATGCATATATGTATTTACCTGGGCTATTCGCGTACACACGTAGTAATGAGCTTTATGTGAATGTGTGAGTAGATTTAAAATTCACTTTAATAGAGGTATAAATAATTTCTATTTGTATGATCGTCTGATAAACGTCTTTTGTGTGCATTTTTTTAGCACAGCAGTTGCGCTTGGCCTTCACTGCCATGCATAGGGATCTGAAGATCCGTATAAGAGTCTCTTAACCCAGACTGAACTATACGCACGAACCAAATTTCGTTAGCATTTCTTCTCTGGGTTTCTAGGTACAATCTTTTTTGAATGCATGTCTTTGCACAGTGGACCTCGTTTGGCACACCGCAAATGACATTCGTTCACAAAAGCCGCAAGTCATAAGATCAGGTTTTCATCCGAGAACAGTTCGTCTGACCATCATTTTCAGCACCCTAACAAAGAATATTGAAATAATTTGTCGAGGCTAACGTCAATTGAATTGCTTCTTTACTTTTTCTCATCAACTCTAAACCAACGAAAGCTTGCTTTCCTCCTATCATTAATATAAATTGTGGCTAAGGAAAGTCAAGATATGATACATTCACTGGTGTCTGATTTGTATTCTGGAAACTGAATAAATAAGATTGTTATAAATAAAGTAGGCGTAAAAAGTAAAGCAAAGTTCCTGACCCTTCGCTTTATTAACTTTTCGTAGTTTTAAACTACGAAACCGTTGCATGTTGAGTGACCATTTTTACCCTCATAGATGATGCGGAAAATATTTATCTCCTTCTAGTCTTCCTTCACATGGACTTTTCAAATGCAGTGGAAAGCTTCCTCTTCCTCTGCTTCCTCCGGCGGGTACTGTGTTTCCATCCATTCGGATGACATGACCTAGTCAGCATAGCTCCTTCTCCTAATTTGCTGAACTATTTCAATGTGTCATATATTTCCTACAGCTCATCGTTTCATCAACTGCGGTATTCGCCGTTGCCAATCCGTAAAAGACCATAAAGACCACAGAACCTTTCTCTCGACAACTCGTAGCGCCGACTCATCAGATTTTGTCATTGTCCATATCTCTGCGCCATATAGCAAGGCGGGGATGATGACTGACTTGTAGAATTTGGTATTTGTTCACCAGGTTGTTCGATGACAGGAGATATATTGTCTTGCTCTCGTTCACTACCAGACCCTCTCCAGTCTGGAGAAATCAGTACTCATGGTGCGATTATAATGCCAGCAGTGGTACACTTTTGTAAAAGATGATACCTCCTCCATTTTGCACTGCAGCTCGAATTATTTTCTCCAGCAAAAGTTTGAAGAAGTCGTACGAAAGGGAGTCGCCTTGTCTGAAACCTCGTTTGGTATCGAAAGGAAGGAGAGGAGAAGTCCTTCTCGATCCTGACGGAGTTTTTGGTATTGCTCAACGTAAGTTTACCCAGCCGTATTAGTTTTGCGTCGATACAAAATTCAGACATCGCAGCATAAAGGCAGCTCCTTTTTGTGCTGTCAAAAGCAGCTTTGAATTGACGAAGAGGTGGTGTGTGTCGATCCCCTTTTCCCGGATCTTTTCCAAGTTTTGGCGTATGGTTGTTCAGTTGTTGATTTTCCAAGCCTAAAGCCACACTTTTAAAGTCCAATCAGTTTGTTGACGGTGAAATTTAATCTTTCAGTAGTTGGCGCAGATTGCGGGGTCTTCCTTTTTGTGGATTGGGCAGGTAACACTTGAATTCCAATCGTTGGGCATGCTTTCGTCCGACTATATTCTACAAAGAAGCCGTGTTTGAATAGCTCGGCCGGCAACCCATTGGCCCTCGCCGCTTGTCATTGCAATAGGACGTCCGCTCCAATGTCAAAAAACATTTAGGTGAACAAAACTACAGTATTACACATTGTAGCAACATGTTGCGAGTATGCGTATAACAACATTTCTTCAGCTATTTGGTTATGATACTCTACATAAATCAATTTTATAGATCCGTCAAGCGAGTGCTACCAGTTATTATGCCATTTTGCTGAAAGTTGACTGTAATTGATGAAATTAATATTTTAAGTACATGCCTTGGCCAAGCTTTAATGTCACTTATTTCCTTGTACTTCGTCCTTCAGATTGAATGCAATTTGCACAACCGAGTATGTTGGAGAATTTCGCCCTACAGTTACAAGACTCCGGTAACATGTATGCATAGCACATATGTAACTTGCAGCAAGCACTTGGCGTTGGTCGAGCATCAACGGGAGTTACGACACCAGTCAGTCAATGCTAACAGCTGCAGTGTGAAGGAAAATACAGCAATAGTCGTAACTCCCAGCTGAGCCTGGAAAGGCGTTCAATTGCTGCCACTGCTGTTGCTGCAGCTATGCTCTTATTGCAACACGACGTAATTACCGGCTACGTACCAGCTAATTAACCTCTTTTTCTCGCCGTACTTGCTGTGGCACACACTTGATGTTACTGCTACTTGAACAAAGGCTGCTTGCCCGAGGCTTAAGGAAGGTGAAGTCCTCGAGGGCCTTAAAGTGCGAGTGCATTGGGACGGGTGCCCACAGACTTTTAAGCGCGACTTAGGTTGAATGCCACTTGATGCCACCGAAGGTAACAAAAACAAACATAGCAATAACAAAAACCAGATTACACCTGCCACAACCTTAGTAGTGGAGCGTGCAACAGCCAGCTACAAGATGCACAACTCACTCTACATATGACTGCCATGAGTACTAGTTTGCGGTGCCAGGCTCCTGTGCTTGTGGGTTTCCAAGATGCTTGCACTTGTTTGGCACTTGGCGTACGGCTGGGCACACTTGCCGTCACAACTGCAATAACAACAATGCTTAACGTTGCAGCGGCTACTGGCGGTCATCAACTGCGCAACCGCTACCAGGCCCACAGTTTGCTTTGGTGCGATGCCAGGAAAGGAAGACTGGCAAGAAGAGTGCGTTTGTGAGTTACCCGCACACTTGTTTTGCGGCTCTTGCTCCGCTTCGATTTCTCTTTGGTAAAGTTGTTGTTGCTGTTTGGTGGCATGTGTACAGCGGCGACTCTAATTCCGGCTACCATAAGCCAGTTCATGAGCTAATTCCTTAAGCTCATATTAGGTGCACCGACTGTTGGCAATTGCGCGCACATACAGACACACACACACCCACTCAAAGACTGGCAAACACGCATGCGATTCCTCAAGTTGCAAGTACAAATTAAACGTACTCTTATTGCTGTGTTGCGTGTCCGATGAAGCGCCACGAAATAATAGCAAATTGTCAACGACTTTAAGTCAGCAAGTCTCTTAGCAGCGAACGCTGGAGGCGAGCGATTTGTAGCGCCATTCTGTCCTGCGCTTGTGGCAACTAATTGCGGCGTTTGATTACCGTTCTAGCGTTGCATTGCGCGGCATTGCATGCCACACAGTGTCCTGCGCATTCCGGCCAATGCAGAATTATTTGTTGCACATATTAATTTGCCTGTCGCAAAATGCGCGTAACTGCTGATTGCTGGCTGGCACCGTTACAATAGCAAAGTACGGCCAGCGAGTTGCACACAGCACTAATTACAATTTTATGCCTTCCGTCGGCAGCCAGCATTAAGGCTCCCTCTCTTACCACACCTCTCCCTATCGCAACGCTTACTTTTTGCCCCTCTTTCTGCATCACATGGCCAACCGACCGCAGCAGCATTCCAGCAGCAGCAGCAGCATATGAAGCAACCAAGCGCACTAAACCACACCACCGACGACCACATTTGCCACCAGCCACAATAGATGGCTGCTGCACCGCATTGATGGTGTTGCTGACGGCGACAGCGGACGACTGTACCTGTGACTGTGGCGTTGATGGCATTCACATTTTATGAAGCGTTTCTTTTTCTCGCTGTGCGACACTATCAGCGTGGCCGCGAGGCGTAGCTCTTGTTGTTTTTTTTTTTGTTGAAGTTTGTGTTTTTGCGTCTGTTGATTGCTGTTTGATTCTCACGCATCGGCACTAAGAATTGGAGCACCGGGCATAGACTACCAGTTGCTGCAGCGGCAGCGGCAGCGACAGCGACAGCGACAGCGACAGCAACGTTGCCGCCGCAATCAAGATCGAAATGAAAACGTTGGAGCTGATGAAGTTGATGGAAATGCGAACTTGGTGGTGTTGCTTGAATTGATGAAAACATAAAATCTGTGCTTAAGTGGTTGTTGTTAGGGGAAATGGGGTTCAACGGCGTAACTTCATCGCAATTGAGTGCTTAAAACAAATTTATGTAAAAACACATACACTTTTATAAGCGAGAGTCAGTAAACTTGAGGCTTTACGCAGATCAAGGCTTAAGCTGCTTATGATTGCCACAACTTTACTTATTTTAATCATCATAATTAGCGATGCCTACAATTATGGAGGAATCATAAATGGAACTGTGATCTCAAAATAAAGCGACCGCTATTTCTTAAGAACGGTTATTTCTAATGAAAAAGTGATATTTCAATAACTCATGCGGTTATATTGAACCACGTGTGATATTTGATCAGCCATCTAACCTAACTTATATTGTTCCACGGCAGGTCTAAACTTAAATTGTTTTAGTTTCATAGATTGCTTGATATTCCGAAAAAACGATCATAGTGAAGTGGCGTAGTGCGCAGGCGCAACGGAATGTGGGTAGGGGCTCCCCACAAGATAGAGCTTTCTCGCCACTTTCCTCCATGATTGCTGTTTATCCTTTCGAAAAGCTTGAGGAAGTTGGATTCCGGGTGTTAGCTTACGCGGAAGTCATAGCTCTCATTGTTGAGTCAAAATTTTTTATTACTGTGTATTGGCTAACTCAGAGATACCTTAGCTTCGTAAGCAACTGAGCTGCTGAAAATGGTCTCTCAATAAATCCTAACATGACCGAACTTGTTTTATTCACAAGGAAATACAAAATCCCGCAGGTGCATCTACCAACAATGGAATGAACGCCTGCTTCTTCTTCGGCCTGCTGACAGAGATAAGTATCTAAAACTAGTCTTAAACAGGCAGCTCTCGTTGAAATCCAATGTGGGAAGAACTGACACTTAATCAATTGAATGTGGAGTTGCCTAAAGTACGGTAACGGTTTAAGGTGGACCATGAACCCTACCAACTTGGATAGTTTGTCCATTCCACACTGTCAATTGGCGCTAAACAACGTATTGATTTGATCCGTTGAGCTCTTGAGCCGTGGGGTGAGGCTGTCGTCAGCAAGTGTCCACGTTAAATACACATCGTATAGTTGCAGGGGAGCCATTGGTTAAAGCTTAGAACTCTCACCAGAGGTAGTTCTTTGGCGCTATAAAGCTATCTTACTGATGGTTGAGGCGCTGGACCTGAACGTATTTTAGAGAGAGGTACGGTAGGGAAGGATTTGCCGGTGGAGAAACTGTAGGGCTTATGAGCTGGAAAGGTACTTCAGTCTCAATAACTGTGAAATGGAAACAGGTAGGAGATTCGTTGTCTTCTTGTGGTTCACTACTGTAATGTTGGGCTTCAGCAAGCTATGTTGAACTACCAACAGCTATTTAATCGATAGTCCCTTCTGGCCTAGGGTAAATCGTACGAGGCCTAGTGAAATCTTCGCTCTCATCAAGGTCCACATTTCAAGGGTTGAGTTCTTACTGGACACTATGTGATTGGATTCCATGAGAAACGAATGAACATCTTACCGGATGTCAGCTGCATCAGCTGTTTGGAAGAATATAGGGTAGAATCAGCTCAACACTCAATATCAAGGGAAAAATATCTCGGATATCATATTTTAAATATCCAGGTGAAATAGCGGAAATAGAAGTAAAACACCTAAGCAAATTTTCGAAAGTTTCAGATTCAGCAAATCAACGATATGCCTAAAGCCTCTTTATGTAGAATCATTATTACATGCCTACAAGTGGATAGTCTCATAGGTTTTTGAGCCACCTCCGACTGTCTGATGGTATATTGGCAGGGTAACACTACACCCCAGAAAACGTTATATAATGAGAATTCTCCTAAGTCGGTGCTTAGATTAGCGGTGGCCTTATATTTTAATTCGTAACAAAATACAAAAAATAGTTGAGCGAAATTAAAACGTATTGCAGTCGATTCATATATACATATAGTACAGCAAATATTTGTGCATATAATTGTAAATTTCATATTTCCTGCATTATTTTCACTTTGAGCATTTCTCCTGCACATACTTTCGTCATTTTTTTCGATTGACCTCAGCCGTGACTTCAAGCGCATTCGCAACACATGCATCCACAGCGGTTGTATGTTAAGCAGAGGAAAAGTCGCCATAGTGCAAATCGCCAGAGCAAAGTCAAGAACGGTCACGGCTGCAAATACAATTCCATGCCGATTGAGAATACTCATACCGGTATACAGAAGAATGCACAGACCCGTAAATTACCGCGAAATATATGTACAAAATGTAGCGCGATGCATTAAGTGCAACTTCTATTCATATATATACGAACATACATACATATACATATGTGGGTATGCATTTATGACCGCTCGAGTGACCACTGCGCTGCGCTTCCTCGTAGACACCACCGTTGCGCTTGGCTGCCGTGCCGTTCTCAAATGTAAACTAATGCAATAATTTGCCATGAAATTATTATTTTCAAAGGTGATGGTTACGAAACTTGTTATAAAACGTATATATGTATATACTAAGTGTGGAGCAATGCGCTTTTGTTCGGCATTTTGTTCTCTTTATATTGGCTTGTTTATTGTTTTGGTCAAATTGCATTCAAAAGTCCAAGCATTTTTTTCATATTTCTGACGGAAAGCTATAGATTTGGCTTCTGGCACAGCTGCAAGCCAACAGAAATTAATAACATAGAAGGTTTAAGAGCGTACGAGTGAAAAAAGATCGCTATATTTACTCACAATTATTTAAATAAAATCACAAATGCTGTTATCTTCTATGTTCATTTAATGGCAGCCAGCGATCAGAGAAGGTAATAGCGAGTTAAATAAAAATATAGATAAATGATAATATAGGTGAGAAATTATTAACGTCAGATAACACATACGAAGATTGTGACGAACCAAGTTACCGATTGTCCAAGTGGTTGAAAAGGCAGTGTGATAAAAATTATAAATATGTTATTGAATTCTAGAGAAATCCAAAACTATTTCTACTAAGCCTTGCCACAAATTCTCTTACTAAGTTTACAATACATACAGCGCGAACGAATTCCTTTAAGTGCCGTTGCTTTTAATTATAATTTGTAAGCAGTGTCTACTCATATAACGGGTGATACTTTTTTCAATATTCTTTTTTTGACAGATCACGCGTGAATCGTCTCAAGCTGTCCTGTCATTTTCGTTCTGTGTTGCTCGACCTTCACAAGCGACCTCTCTTCGCTCTATGTACTCCAAAAGATCTGACGTTTTAGAGCAAATTTTGTTCAGCGACGAGGCCCGTTTCTGGCTCAATGCGTTTGTAAACAAATAAAATTACCGCATTTGTGTCGAAGAGCAACCTGAAAAGTTCAAGACCTTCCATTTCATCCAGAAAAAGCAATGGTTTAGTGTGGTTTGTGCGCCGGCGGAATCATCGGAGCATATTTCTTCAAAAATGATGCTGATGAGAACGTAACCATCAATGGCGACCGTTATATGATAACCGACGAATTAATGCCTAAAATTGAAGCTCATGATCTCGGCGACATTTGGTTTCAATAAGGAGGTTAAGACCGGGTCAAAAGTGTACCATCAGAATGTTTTCCATGAAGATCATTGAGTCTATCAAAAAAAAAATCATTGAGTCTATCTTCATGAAAAATAGGGTTGGGAAGGCAGTTATATGCTCCAGCATACTTAGCAGTGGCTTAAAAGCAATATTCCTTATTTCAGAGCTGCAGATGATTGGTTGTCCATGAAGCCACTGGACTACAGTTTGTCATCAGAGTTAGTGAGCATGACCTGTCGAATACACAGAAATTTCGAGAGCCACAAAAAATTGTTGGTTCGGACAGCACCCTTTAATACCAATAGAAACTGTGTGCGTTGCCAATGAACAATGACCGAATCGTTTGAGGGCTTGTGTGAGAGCAAAAGGTGACTATTTCCAAGAAAATTTTGTTCATTGTACATCTGATATATACCCTATTAAATAAAAATAACTTCATCAAAAAATTTATTATAGTTCTATTTTTATAACGGCCGAAACTTGTAACAAAACTTATGGCAGAACTAAAAATAATTTCGACAGTTTCGAGGCTCTTCAAGAATGATGACCGATAGATATAAACTTTTTTCTAGTATTCTCTCTCTCTCTCTCTCTCAACAATATATAGAGATAATTCCATGTACGTTGAAAAAAGTCATCAGTATTGAACTATTTGCGGTACTCCGATGTTGAGTATTTCCTGCGACATACTCGCATGTAATTGTATTACCAAGTAGGCCCACTTGGCGCACTAATGTGTAGCCTAAGCTCAATCAAAGCCACAGGAATTTCTACTGAAATCACAACACAATCAATTTAAGAGAAACGGGAATTCTTGTCGAACATTTTGGGGTGCCAAAGTGCCAAAGGCACGAACTGAGCCCAAAAAACATGTCAACCGCATAGCAAAGCTAACCGAAAACAATAACCAAATTGCAACAAAGAAGAAAAAAAAAATACTTGTGCGAGTACGAGTAGTCAACAGTAATCACACACACACCTATCAAGCACCGTTTTAGCTACGAGGCAGACAAAGGCATAGAATGCCGCATAGGTGAGCAGACAGCCGACAGAAGTGGCGATTGGGCGACAACCGCTCTTAAGCAATTGTCCGCCAGCAAAAGGCCTGCTGCTTGCTGCCGCTTGTTTTCCAACTGAACTGTAACCGAGTCAGAGCGCTGAGTCCACTGTCGACACTGGAGCAATTCAAGTGACACCTGGGCATTTGTATGTTTGTGTTTGCTAGTTTTTTTTTTTTTTCTTGTGACTTTACTATTCCTTTTCCAATTAGTCTCAGCTGCTTTTTTGCTTCGAGTTTTACACACCTTCAACGCCGCGCTCTTGTTCCCGCCACTCAGGCATTGACGCTGCTGTTGAGCTGGCCAGGCGCGCCAGAGTCGAACTGTCGATTCAACTCCAATTACGGCACAAGCGGATTTATCGCTGTTGTCGTTCAGCATTAGACATGCCACACCAGCAGCGGCGACAAGCAGCCAGCAAAACATGCAATCGCAAAAAACGAACGAAGTCGCCAACGAGAAAAAACATAACCCACAGTCATAGTGAGCAACCGCACTCGCTCGAGTTCAACGCTGACAGCTGGCCAACCTCGGTCGCAACTCGAGTGTCGGCCATAGTTAGAGTGAAAGTTGTAGTCACGCTTTGGCCAGTTTAATGGGCCAACACCCAGTACAAAAGCGCAGTCCGCAGTCGGCGCTACACTAATCGGGAAAAGAGTGCAACAAAATGAAAAACTGCGCACCCAAAGTGCAATGAAATTCATCGATCGCGTCCTTCAGCAAACGCTAATCAATCGCTCATTTAAAATGGTGCAAGCTGTTGGTGTTGGTGTTGTTGCATGTTGTTGTTTGGTTTGTTATTTGATTTTGCATTTTATTCATGTTGCGCTGGTGGCCGGGCACAGTTTGCAATGCAAAAAGCAACAATGTTTGGCTTTGCAGATAAATCAGTTAGTAACTGTTCTTTCATATATTGCATGCATAGCAGAGCTTACGATTGAAATCAACTACACAGAGAGAAATGATTCATAAAATTTGAGAGCCAAAGTGTGATTTTCTGCTACCACCCCACAGTGGTATAACTAATTGATATATCTATTTTATTAGGCCATTTTATAGCAGTTGTTTGTTCGGTTGGCCACTTTTCAGGCGCCGCATCTAAAGCATGTAGTTTTTAGAGAATTTTGTTTGCTTTAATTCATTAATTTCTGGAACGTTCCACAACGTCACTAGTGGTGAATAAGCTGCTAAGGAACTTGGAAGCCAAGGCTCCTAAGATGGTGGCATATGCGGACTACATTGCCATTTTAATAACGGGTCTATAGACGGGTCCAAAATTTGGCATCGCAAGCGGGTCTGGGGTTGAAGCCGGAAAACGGATCTGACTGTCTTAAGCACAAAGTTTCTCTATGTAGGTTTCATTCGATGGGAGCACAACTCTCTCTCTCTCAAAGACCGAACCAAGTATCTTGGGGTAGTCTTGGATAGCAAACTGCTGTGGAAGCACAACGCGGACGTAAGAGTGACAAGAGCTAGCAAAGCTTTATATACGTGTCTCCCTCTCTCATTCACTACAAAGCTATTGTCAGACAAATTCTGCTTTACGATGCAGTGTTATGGAGGGGAGGCGTAATGAAATCCACCTACCGGAAGCCAATGGAAAGAGTTTAGAGGAGCTTTAAGAACAACTCCAACGGCGGCTCTGGAACTAGTAGTACTAAACCTTGAATCTATAGACCTCCTTGCTGAAAACTTTGAAATCGCAGGAGAATTTACATATAAAACCTTCGGGCATGGCTCGGTGGGTAACGGCGAAGAGGCAAACATCGACTACATTATCCCACTTTTCATCTGGGAAAGAAGTTTCAAAGGAAACATAAAAAATATGGCTAGCGTAAAGATAGTTTAGCTACACGCAACACTCTAAACATCTATATGGATGGCTTGAAAATGGACGATGGAGTTGGTGTGGGACCACTGCAGTATATTTCAAGCTGAGGCCGCGCACCTGCAGCAATTCCAGACATAGACAGTCAAGCAGCAATCAAGGCAGTAACCTCGTATCACTAATCGGCCAGAAGTGTCTTGGGAAGTAGGGCAGTAGTGGAAAGTGTTGCCACATGCAAGCAACTTCACTTCACAGGGTGCCAGGCTACAAAGGAATCGAGGACAAGGAAATAGTGGACGAGATTGTCAAGAATGTTAAACGGTTAACGTCCGAAAACGTGATCAACATCTAGATGCTGATATGGACAGAAGAACCATTACACTGAACACTTGGAGATGATTCTGAAGTTTGTAACACATACATATGTATCTTAAGAACTCTTACATAAAGTAGAGCGATAATTGCAAGGGTTTTAGGAAAATATAGAAGCTTTGGATTTGGAAAAATGTTCAACGCTTATTTGAGGAAAACTGAGCGAGAGTATAAGAGTAGAAGAAGAGGCCGTTCCCAAGTCAGTCGGGCCTAAGTAACCGGAACGGATCTTGATTTTTTATCCGTCCAAGGGCTGACAACTCGGCACCATACCTCGAAATTACTTCAGGAATGTTTTCTGCCACTAAAACAGAGAAGAGAAAGCAAGACAACAATAACATTCCTTTCTTTAGTACTTTGCGTTTTCTGTATGCAAATTATTAGCGGTGCTACATCACATTGATTTCCAAGTAACAAACTATATTTTTACTCAGTGGACATATTTGTATTAAGTATCTATAGCAGCTGCACTGCCGTTTAGCAATTTTTTAATTGTTTCGTTATTAAAGCGAACTATTTCGCAATGTGCAAAATTAATTTATTGCACTACAAGCGGCCAAGGTTCTCGACTGGCTGCACCAGTTCTGATCTCACAACCAAAGCAATAAATAAAGCCAGGCATACATACATACAAATAGGTGTGGTTTTAAGTTGTTGCAACAACATCAATGAAATCGACTGCGGGCAAAATTAAAAAAGTAATAAATAAATATGCTGATTTTATCGGATCCAATCTGCGTTATGAAAGTCTGAACTTAATAGCTCAGCTGCTAACTCGCAAACCAGTGTTTACTTTGGTAACACCGTACCAATAGATTCGGTTGCTTGTGCCCAACTGAAAGTCATAACTCGAACATAAATACCGGCAAATCAGTAAATCAATCTCTCAGCCAAGCTGCCACAAAAGCAACAATAAACAATTCTTTCTTGCAAAGCGGAACTCCAACGACAGTCAACTCCTTCGTGCTTTGTTTGCGCGCCATACTAACCGGGCAAGGGGTGCGCTGCGGTGCGGCGTAGAAACTTCTCATTTTGTAAAATGTTGGTCACGTGCACTGCTTGCAGGCAACACGTGAAGCAACAACAAGCAATATGCCAACTTATATGCTTAAGCATTTACTTGTGCTTATGTGCACTTTTATATGCAAATGCAACGTTGTTGCAGCTAAACTGGGCAGTAACAGCTGCCACAAAGTGCTCACATGCTCGAATGCTTGCGTACATTCTTTTTAATATGTTGGCATGTACTCGTGTTTATATATAGAGTTTTGCAAATCTGCATTGCTCGAAATTATTGGAAACGTTGCAATAAGATTGGGCAATACATGTACTAGACACCACAGCAGTATTGTGGTACTCGACTGCAGTTGCAAACAATTTGCATAGCCACATTTATGCTAACATTCTGCAAAACAAATACACTGTAGGAAAAGTTATAACTAAAATTCTGTGGTTCCCAATCAACTTGCCGAGTTCTCTCTAAGCATAACTCGCAAGTGAGTATGGTGAAACGAACATCAATTGTCAACGCTTAGAGTGTTTTGAAATGAACTCACACATCTTTTGTTTAAAGTAGAAACATACTTTTGTGAGTAAAAGCTACTAATTCAGCTCGCAACTAGAACATTTTCCGTCAGGGTGAGCGTAAATGTGTGCGCTCTATGGTATACTTGCTCGCATTGGTTCTCCTAAAAAGCAATTGTGTTATTTGTGTTACGCAATCAGTGGCAACGTTTTACAAAACTGATAGAAGTGCAAAAGTGAAAGAACTAGGAGTGATACTTCTTAAGTTTATCTTTATTAGAAGACAAAAAAATTTATTTTTTTCCTACTAAAAATCTGAGTTCAAGAACTAATAAGAGATTTGGCTTATTTCTGCTCTTGCAATTTTTATATATTTTTTTCTCAACATCAATTCTATGTCTACATATGGCAGAATAAACAATTATGTGGGTTATTTACATCATAGAGCAGCATCGATATTCAAGTAGTCTAATAAAGAGCTCATTTCTGTAACGCTTACCTCGTTAGATACAAGTTTGAAAACACACATATAATAATCTTCAAGTTTAAATTTGGAGTGATTTTCTTCCTTAGTTATCTGAGATCTTTATTCAGTCTGAGTTGTTTGTTGTTGCCGAAATTGCACTAATCGATTTCATGTGGAATTATTTCCATAAAGAAATGAAAACAGTTTCTATCCTTAAAAAAAACATGTAGCGCAATGATAACCAACTAATTGATGCCTGAAATTGAAGCTCGTCATCTCGGTGACATTTGATTTCAACAAGACGGCGCCACTTTCCACACATCGCATCAATCAATGGATTTATGGAGAGAACACTTTGGTCAGCAGATAATTTTACGTTTTAGTTTGGTCGATTGGAAATGTACAACACACCGTTAGACTTTTTCCTGCGGTGATATGTAAAGTCTAAAGCCTATTCGTTTCAGGCCTTGGAAATGCTCCAACGAGTCAACGAAAATTGGACTCAAATGGATGGACGTAGCCGCGGCCAACATTTGGAAGAGATAATCTTCATGAAATAAATGCCAAAGAATGTTCTTACGAATGATAATAAAAATTGCCCATTCAATTTGAAGTTTCCAAGTTTTTTCTCAAAAAGTTTAGGGAACCTCGAAATGGAACACGCTTTAAAATGTGAATGTCAAGATTCAACGCAAAGCTTATGGAAAAGGTCATCGAAATATTATTTTCAAAACACTATTGGATTTCTTCAGCCAAGCGATGAAACAAAGCTGCAGAGTCACGTTCGTTATTCACGGAAGCAAAGCAAATCGAAAACAACAAAGTGCCTAGAATAGATGGCATACCCAACAAAGCTCTGTAGGAAGCTATAACCTCGAAAGTTCGGCTGTTCGCTAAAACTTATAACGCTTGAATAAAAGAAGAAGTGCTCCCCGACCCGACCCCGGAAAGTGCAGCATTTGATTTCTTTAAAAAATCGAATGTACGAAAGCATAATAAGAAACCGCTTGGAGTTAGCAAAATAGGGAGCTGGCGGAAAGACAATATGGCTTTATGAAGCAAAAGTCCCAATTGACATACTAGGAAAAGTCGTATAGCCGTGACATACTAGGAAAAGTAATCAAAGTTCTGGATGAAACCTCATAAATATTATAATGAGCTATTTTCAAAACAGAAGAGAGATTTTACTGACGAAGGCACCAAGAGTTCTCTATCTCGAATGAAATACCATAAGAGTCAGTTTTAGGCCGCTGTCATGGAACGTCTTATATGACGGGGTGCTAAGAAGATAGCAATCAACAGACGTGAAAATAATATTATATGCAGACATTCTTATAGTAGTAGCAGTGTCTAAAAATGTCTTAAGAAACAAATGCAGTGAGTGTGTAAATAGTCTACTCAAATGGTTTTTTTCTGTGAGCTTGGAACTGACTGAAAACGAAGCAGGAGTTTTACTCATAAGCCACCAAGAAGATGGAAAAACAAATAGTGCTCACAATAGAGAAGTGTGAGATTACTTCGCAGGCACAATTGAAAATCGTATAGAATTGTGGCAAACAGAGTCTTCGTGCGTTCCAGTCCGCGATTTCTAATTATAAAATTAATGAATTCAGTAATATTGTATGCGGCTTCAATATGATTCGCACTCTGGACATTAAATTCTATGCAAAATCGATAAGCACAGTGCATTCCTTTATTGCCCTCGATTTTTAAATACTAGAAAACAACTAAAAACTATACTCGTTGTTTAATTTACGATTAATTTGATTTGATATTAAATAGTAGCGTATTCGATTCACCACTCTCAAAGCTCCAAATGATCCAACGTCAATATATTGCGTTATTTTAGTGTGAACAAGAAACATACTAAAACAAGCAAGTCATAAAATCTTAACAATTATCTAACACTAGATTAAAGTCATTAAATTTAGAACATATATTTAGTAAATACAGTTAGAACGTAACTACAGCAATTCCTGCAATTGCAACTCAGCTGATTAACCTGTGAAGCAAAGAAGTTATAAAATTGCCATGTCAGCTCCTAATCTGATAGCGCTTAAAGCCCATTTACTAAGGGTGCACACACGCATACCTAGGAGATATATTGCTGAATAGATGACTGGAGTAGAGAGCAACTGTCTTTCGACTTCACCCAAGACTCTCGCATGCATAATTACTTAACAGGCACTCGATGCTGCCGATGATGATTTAATGGATGGCTTGTTAAGGTTACGGTGCAGGCGAAATGGTGTGCAGCTGAGATTCCACCGAATCATTTCGTATAATCACCGAGGCAATTGACTTTGGGCTCGTTAAAGTTGGCAACTGCAATAATTTTGCCATCAATTCCATCAGTTAAATAGAGTGTTCTACACATGAAGCCGGCATGCAACAGTGGCAAGCGCAACGACAGTGCCTAGACTATGGCAGAGTGGGTTGCCACTTAGAAGTGGTAGAGCATTCATTAGAGTCCCGCTTATTCGCACTTGACTAGATGAAAATTTCTATTGGCGCAGGCATACACACACACAGGCGAACCACTTTGCTATTATGTGCAACACAAGATATATAATTTGAATTACCGCAGCTTTTATTAATACGTGGAGGTGAAAGCGTTAATTGGTCTTAAGCAGGCGATGGCATAAAAGCGTAAAAGAAGTGGTGTGCGGGAGAGCCTCGCTGTACATAATTCAAAAGTCGATTGCGAACTTGCAACATTGCTGACTACAGCAAAACATCACAGATACCTATGCGTATGAATGTCGGTGAGCGTTTGCGATGAATTAAAGCATCACTGCCGAGTGACAAACCGCCTGCGCTGCCAACCCTTCCCCTCCCATAAACAACTAAACAACTGTCGAGCTTGTGAACTTTGACTTGTGACACATGTCACAAGCAACTACTAAGCGAACTTGCAACATGCCACGTCTGTGCGAACATGCGTATGCAGCACTGTGTGTGCGTGTATATATGCATTAAGCCCGTAATTATGCGATCGATCAAATGCAAATCACCACCACAAAGCCACTAACAACAGCGCAAGGCCAATGAACCGCACTGCATCCCCGCCCACCGTCATTGCAACCTGGCTTCAATCGCTGGTGGGCAACTCAACTATGTACATGCATGCGTGGTAAGCAACAAGCACGGCAATGACAATGGCGGCACCTCATCTACCCGGCACTTCTGCTTTGCAACAGCATTCGCACCAGTGTCGGTTGTTGCACTCGCTGCAGCTGTTCTGGCGTTGCTCCGGTGCTGCCCGGGCTGCTCAGCCGCTGCCGCAATGCAATCGATGCTCGAGCCACTTTATCTATTCATAGGCTTCGTGCGCTATTTGTATGTTGGCGTTGGTAATTTTATATGCAGATGCGGTCAACAGTTTAGCCGCAATGTTGCACACAAACTTGTTGTTGTGGCTGCTTTTGTTGTTGCTGTGGTGGTTGCCCTTGTAGTCTGCACCGGTCGCAGGGGAGCGACTCACCACCAGCCGCTGGTGTTGGGCATGGCAATACACAATAGCGCGAATTGCAGCTGCGAAATTGCTGCTAGGAGGCTGTTGCTGCAACATTTAAACGGCTTTTGTTTGTAGGCGCGCACAAAGCAAACAATGGATTAAAGGCGAAAATCTGCCCAGTTCGCATACAAATGACTATAAAGGGAGCATTTTTATTGAGGATGCGAATTTAATCATTTTTAGTTGGTGCAACTCTGGTAGGTAACAATATAAAAAGCTAATATTAAATGAGGTTAGGAAGTTGAGTTTGCAAGCCTTTTGCGTAACAATTATCTGAAATATCAATTCATATTGAATTAAACGTTCTCTGTACGATTTCGGGTCTAAAACTCTGCTAATTTTCATTTTCTACTTTATTATTATAATCCCCAAGTTGGTTGGTTGCTTTGATTGAAAAGGGAAGCGCAGGAATATCAGACCACAGGCGACCGCAGTTAGGTCATCAGTAGGCCTATTTTGTGCTTTCTTTTGAAAACCACATTAAGCTTTATACAGCAATTTAGTTAGGAGTTGGTAAAAAACCTGATTTTTTCCATCCCAGCTGCCCTATCTATAGCTATCTAGTTGTAGCATTGGGAGTCGTGAAATATCCCGCTTTATCCGGATGAAGGCTGAGCGTCCGCATAGATAATGCTGTAGAGTCTCATCATCATCCGTCGTGCATTCTGCCGAATCCACTTTCCATTTTCGGGGTCTGAATGTTTGATCTTTAGGGTAGGTGTCCTGAGATGACCCCTAAAATATTACTAAGCTCCCTTTTGCCTAGAAATAGAAGCTTCTTGGTCTGTCCGCTATCTCAAAGCACAATCAAAGTGTGCCCTGTGTTGCTAGTGTTCCAAGACCTAAGGAATTGCTCTAGAATACATTGCTTCCAAAAACCCTTGAAGGAACTGAATGAACTAAGACAGCTTAGGTGAATTGTGTACCTAGCTGCTGTTTTGCTCACAATCTTGGCCTGAAAGACTGAATTGTAGTCACGTTTAAAGCTACCTTCTGCGTATGGATTACTACAAAGTCCGGCGTGTTTAACGTGGGTACCTGTTGACGAGAGTCTTTCACCACAGTGCTCAAAAGTACAGCGGATTAAATCAAAGCATTGATCAGCGCCCTGAAAATGCAGTCATTTTCACTAACAATTGGCAGTTTGGAATGAACGCACTAACCACTTTGGTAGAGTTGGAGGCTAATTTGAAACGTCTGCCGTAGTTTTGGGTTCGACTCCCGGTTGCAATGCAATTCCACATTCAACTGCCAAAGTGTCAGTTCTTCCCGCATTTGGGTTTTAACGGCAACCACTATGATACTCCCCGAGGGGCCAGTCCGCATGAGCAGGTTGGAGCGAGCTCTAAGAGCCCCTGCTCCCCGTGGTACCAGAATTAAGTCTCGACTCAGACCTCGTAGCCGAAACTACTACCAGTTGCACTTCCATACTGGTGACCACGGGATAGACATCATCCACATCATTCCCTAACTTTTTGGCATTCCGACAACGCAGATCCCTAATGTCTTATCCAACGGCTCGAATGTACTCGTAAGTTACTCGACCGTTAGGACTATTGTCCCAACGGTCTTGCCACCTACAACTGACCCAATCATCTAGAAGCCTCCTACTCCCTAGATATCCCTTCCTCTCCACATCATCATCGGAAATCCAATCATTCCGCAGCAATGACACACTCAAGCCCTTTATTAGCCTGAATGCAACAGCACTCTGTATGACAATCAGGTCAAGAGGGGATACACCAAACAAAACCTGCATATTATGTATTACTACAGAAGAAGTTTCATGGATTACTACAGAAGAAGCCCGCTCTTGTTCCTATTTCACCTTTAGAGCCGTCGGAATTGTCGACAACAGAACCATTGGTCCATACTTTTCCAATGGGGAATAAACACGTTGTGTTTAGTTCCTCATGAAAATTCTCTCTTTCTTACGACTGTTCTTTTCTCAGTCGTATTGTCTATTTAACCCGAGTTCGTTAACAAAGTCGAGCATGATACCAAGGCCGTAGCGACGTCTAAGTCTTCAAGTACAATTTCAGATAGAAGGAATCCAGCAAAAAGAGTAACTTGCCCAGACGTCTCACCTCCAGATGGAAAGGTAAGCTAAGGTCGGTTGAGTCAGCACTTTATTAATATAAGAAAATAAATATATGTTAGAGTATAATAAAGCCAGTCCCTAGCTCTTAGACGACTGAGATGCAATATTAAAGATCTTCCTTCCTTCAAAATTTTCAAGTTACAAACATTTATTTACTTATCCAAATTTCTGTTGCTTAGTCATAAATATTACTTAAAGGTTAGAAAAAAGTAAAGTTTAAACTTACTTCTTGCCACTGGCCAGGAAGACATCCAATTCCGCAGACATTTTGCAGCACAAAGCTTCCTGAAAGTGTCCCTGCGAACAGTTTGTGTTAATTAGATGTCCCTCTGAAAATACACAAATACCAAACGAATAATGATTAAAGCATATCACCGAAAATCAGCTTAATTAGTGATAAATTCTCTAGCAAATAAATATGAGCAAACAAAAAAAGCAAGAAAAAAGAAGCATGCCGGATAAGCGGCGGCAAAAACGGTAGCTAATGCCATGGCGCATGCGCACACAGCAAACACATATGACCAAGCAGACAAATGGACAGCGCAATGGTACAGGGGAACTGAACACAGAATCTTCCCAGTGCCGCAGAAACGAGCATATCGCATATGGAGCTTATCTGCGTAGCCTGGCAGCGCTCGATATGGACAAAACGCCATACATACAATATCGCAAATGTCTGTTCACTCTCATACCGCAAGTGCGTGCCTCATATGCCATACATACACCTTAATTGGACGAAAATTGTTGGAATATTTAAAATCGCCTCTTGGCACAATCCACCATATACAAATGGACACATACATACATATATGGTTGGTCCTTTGCCGTACCGCTTATTAAAAAGCGAAACCATTTGAGATGACGAAGATTTACGCATATCGACGCACACATACAAATACATGTGAATATCAACGAATAAAAACGAAATGAAATTGACGCGGCAGCGTTGCAAGTAAAGCAGTAATGCGGCTGCCGGCTAGGCAGCTCAACGGTCGCAGGAGGATACACACATTTTTCAAAATCCAACGCGCGTTTAACAAAAATTCAGTGGGCATGTTGTAGTCCTAATCAAAATTCCGTTCGGATGCTTGAATGTGATGCGGCTGCCGCGAACACTCGCCGATCACTGCACCGCCACCACCACACACTATGCCACCGCTCTTTGTTCCACATTCCACTACTCACTCCCGGGACTGCGATCTACCCAACCGACTGGCTAGCAGGCAGACTCACCGGCACTGACTGGTTGACGGGCTGGTTGGGTCGTAGCTTGCATTGCATTCGGTTCTGTGGCGAGTCACCTCAAAGAATGCGATAAACGATATTTCGGTAATGACACAAGACTTGCCGAAACCAGATCTTCTTGCTGATTTTTAATTTATTATGCGAAACTCTACGATGACTCGAAGGTTGTGTGTGTGGATCTTCAAAGCAACCAGTTGACAGGGGCGATGAAGACCGTTGAAGGTTCCTCATTAGTGCGTTCATAATGGTATATTAATCAAAATGCCACAATGTCACAACAACAACAATGCTAACAACTTGCTGAAATGTTTCGGTGGGGATATTGGTAGTTTACTTGGAATAAGCGAAGGAGATCATTTAGTTGAGTGGGTACAAATAGTAAGTGCTATTATAAAGACTGAGAATCACAACATAAATTTATATATATTTTTAACGGAAATATAACCGCACTATATGTATATCGAATTTACTAGTCATAGTCTTTAAGGTGACTCAATGAAATGTATGCCTCCAAAACAACAAATTTATTCTCACCCCTTAAATGTATTACGCGATCCTGAGAGTAACCTTAAGTATAGAACAACACCACTTACTCTCCCCGTAAGAATTAATAGGGTAAATAGTTCCTCCTATTTGTATTCACCATTTTAATTGGATCTATCTATTACTTGATCATGAGAGTACTACAGATCATCGAAATGAAAAAACACTTAAGTATTGAACGTCATGCCTGCTGAAGAAGCGGATATCCTTTTTGAAAAAATTGTGATTAAAGTCATATTTCTCGCATAATATTAATATGTTAGTTTAGATCATAGGGTTGATCCAAAAGCAACGTTTTATCGCACTTGGACAGATATTTGTGTCATATGTTATCCAAAAAGTCCTTAAAGTATATCACCTCGTATGTCGACGAAGCGTTTTGAGCTTCAAAAATTTATTAAGGCGGTTTATATTAAATCTAGCCTCGGAGAAGGGTTCTAGGTTATCTAAAGATATGTGGTGTGTCCGCCGCGATATTTCAATCTCAGTCTGCTGATAATGGGCATCGGAGGAGAAAATGACAAGATGATTCCTCCTTCAAAGAGCTTCCGGAAAGATATTTAGTAGTACCTATTAGACAATGTCCAGCCAGAACTCCGGCAGCGAGATGAACTATGCTAAATGCAAATAGTTCAAAGGAACTCTTACAGTTCACTTTAGACCAGAAGGAACTGGCAGTCACACAAGTTCTGGTTCTTGACCAGCGCCTGCCAAGCTCACTAGAGATCCATATGTCAATAGAACCAGCGATAGACGCCATTAGACACTTCTCAGACACTACTCACTTCTAATCGGATGAAACTGAGGTAAGCGTGCCCTTCCAAGCAAGGTCATTGGATTTACAACTTCCGGCGATTCCGCTGTAACCGGGACCATACAAGTCTTATATGGAAAAAGCTTTCAGAGGTTACTTATAAGGTCCAACACTCCTTAACTACTTTTGAGCGATAGTCAGGGATTTCAATGTCAGTATAGCCGTTTGTTTATCAAAGTGAATACCCAAATCTCTGAAGAGAGCTATACTTCGGAACAGTACATCAGCGCTTAAAAGACGTGAGGTCTGATAACCTGAAACTGGAGTTGATGGAGAGCTCGCGATAAAAGAATCCACCTTCTCCCTCTTAACTTCGATCCATTCGTAAAGAAACTCACTGCACCTCATCTTCTAGGCTTCGCTCCGCCCACAAATATCTCGCAGTTGTGTGAGCAGAGAAGAAACCTCTAGGTAAAAGAGTGCAAGGAATGAAATCGAAAAATAAAATTTTAGTAGACTGAAACCACTAAAACAATAGACGAACAAGACGACAAAATTAATAGAAGTGTGAATTAAACATTGAAAAAATTACTGTTCTTTACTTGTATGACGCTTGTGAGCACAACCATTGTTTTAAGAAAGTAGGCTACTGCACAAATTAAGCTAATCAGCAGATAACTGACCTCTTTATAATATTTGTTCTATTTTCTATTTCACATGTGACGCGACAACAGTAAAAACAATAAAAACGAGCCGTTAACAAGGGACCAACAATAAAACCAAACAGGTCTGCTCGCCCACAAAATAGACGATGCGACAATCAACCAAATCGAAAATTGATGTGATGACATTTGTTACAAAAAGCGCCCGAAATCAGCGGCAAGCCGAGCTGGCCGCTCAACCAAAAACACGCTAAGTTGACGCATGAATCAAGTAATCAAGCACAGGTACACACACACACACACACACACACACACTCACATGGCTAGTTATATATGTTTATTTGATTGCTTTATATACAGACTTAGGTGTGTTCAATCTCGAGAAAAAAAGCAGCGGCGGTGATAAATGGACGACGAAATTGATTAATACACGCGTGTGTGGCAGTTGGCTGGTTGTGGCCAGCTGAGTGACGATTGGCAGCGGTCACTTTAAGTAACTGTTTTGCTTTCTACTCTGTGATCGAGCTGTCGGTGTGTGATTATACTCCTTAATGCTTATATGTACAGATGTACACATACATAGGTCGATAAACATCTACTTAGGCACGACTGTAGTGCGACTTCAAGCCGACGCAGCTCAACTCATTCGGCATTTACTTGCATCTGAAATCGATTGGAGATGGAGCACAAACGTCAAAAGAGCGCCTCGTAAATCAAAGCAATTAAAAAGGTAAATTAAAAACTCCTAAATCGAATTTAACGCATACCAATGCAAGGAACTACATTTAAAGCGACATAAAATTTAAAGCAGTCAAAGTGCTTAAACCGAGTTGGCTGTTAACAAATGCATCTACAGTCGTGTTCAGATAATATTGAAAACAGTTACTAAGTTTTCTTAAAAAAAAAAATAAAATTTTTCAAAACCAATTTTTGATGTAATTGTGGTCAAAGTGGTTTATTTTCAAAATTCCTCCAAGTCTTACCCTCAAGGGACTAACTGATATTACTATAAACACATCTACTGGGACATTGTTGCCCCTGTTTCATGATTTACAAAGTTTTTCTGCGTCGATGCAGCGCTGCCAGCTTGATTTCCAAGCATTGAAGGCGTCACGGAAGGCATTCTCCGCAATAGCCTTGGGAGCTGAGGTGCATGCTGCTTGGATCCCCTCTGTCGTCTCAAAATTCAACTTTCAATCCGCTGCGATATTTTGTCGGACCCGATTAACCTTTCGATTGAGTCTCTTGAGGACTTCCACTTAAAACTTGGCGTTGACGGTTTGTCCAGGAGGAACAAATTCATGGTGGACGATGTCTTTGGATTTAAATAAGACAATGAACATCGTTTTCACTGTGGATTTGCTCATTCTTCCCTTTTTTGGGTGAGGAGATGCCGGAGTGTGCCGCTCGGAAGATTGCCTCTTTGTCTCGGGATAATACCTTAAGATAAACGACTCGTCAACTGTGATTACGTTGTTCACAAATTGGGGGGTAAATTTTAAACATGTTCACACAGAATTTAATCGCGTATTTCTGCTCTAACGAACGCTGCATTTTTGGCTTGTACCATTCACAGAAACACATCACGCAAAAATGTTTATCCTGACTCTCCAGGTGCTCGGACCAGCCGCTCGTTCGTTAGCTTGGAACGCCTTCTACCGAATTCAGTCGGTGCGCGCACGCTCCGAAGTACAGTCGCTTCGGAATAAAATCAGTCCTATTACTTTTCGGACAAACCCTGTATATGAGCTATTGGGGCACTTTGATAGAGTGGACTTCGGGCTTCTGAATTGAGTAGTAAGTATATATCATATGTTTCGATGATATTTTTCTGACCTCCACTGTACATGAGACACATGCATAAACTTACAAATTTATCTACAGACAGTTGTAAAACTGTAAACCTGCCATTTGCGTATGAGCTGAGCCAGTGATGGATGTGCGAGTGTCTCCAAAACCTCTCGCAGTAGTAGTCGGATGCAGAAGAAGACGACAATATGCACTTCAGTCTCTGCCACTCAACAGCTCAACAAAATCAAAGTAATCTGCGTCGATGAGCTAATGTTGTCCACCGGTACTTATCAGGCCACTGGAGTGGGATTTGTAATTGAATTTGTTGTAATCATCACTTTTATGGCCTTTCTACTCGTTGTTCACTAGCACACATCTAGACCGGTTGATTTACGACACAGCTATCACACAGTTATAGCAATGAGTTGAGGGGTCATTTAAAATACGTTTATGCCCAGTTGATGAAATTCGAATAGGCCAACGCTTTCGTAACATATTCAAGTGTGTTGGTATGTATATTGGAAGAGCAAATCGTTTATGTGTTATTTGATCCGCAGATACAGGTGCCCGATGAGTATACGATATAGAAAGACACACTAATGAAGAGTGAAAACAACCACAATGGGAAAACGAAGTGAAATTAATAGGCAGCTTAAACAGTTAAATGCAATTTAACTAAATACTATTAACAAATATAACACTAATAAATTATAGTTTTTTACTTTTTCCAATTAGCATTGGTTAAAACACTTTGAATTTACAAAATATTAGTTTAAACTCTACTTCTTTGCCTTAAAAAGTTCATCTAGTTTGGTTGCCTTTCTCTTCTGTTGATAGAGTGATTTATCGCTCAAAGAAGTATAATTGTTTCCAGCCCGTCTTCTTCCATACAGCTTCTGCAGTTGGCGTCTGGTAAGGTTCCCAACCTTACAGCATGGACACCAATAGAGCAATGGCCTGTTAAAAGTCCCACAACTACGGAGACACTAACCTTACTGAGGGCAAAACTTTCACTAAATATCTTGCCATAGATCTTGGGCTGAAAGGGTTTTGCGACAGCGCATGTACTGATGGTGGCCCAGCGCTGGCCAAGCTTCTGCGAAGCCCAGCTATCAAGTAGTAGAACACAAGAGGATACGGCCGACCCGCTCCCATTCTACCGATAGCGGTTCTAGGGTACCTTTCATTGCTGACTCATCAGCTTTGATGCGATTCCGCTATGGCCTGGTACCCAGTACCAGACTTATCACAAACACACTCGTAGATATTGATAGCGATGTTAGGCACTCGTCGACCAACCCTGAACGCAATTTTAATGAGTTCAAGGCTAGTATCACCGCTAAAATAAATAATATAAAAAATATGTTCTAACTAACTGAAAAATCTTCAAAAGTCAATAAATTTGGCGATTACGATTTAAACGTTTCGATAATTTTAGTCTGGTCCCAAAAATTTGCATAATAGCCGGAAACTGTCAAGTAGTGCTTAGATCCTACACTTAGTGCAACTGCATACTACTGCCACAGCAAGGGTGTATAGAATTTTCGTAAAATGCTTCGCGTCAAATTGCAAAATGCAATTTTCGCTCACAATTTACACATTGGACGCGACTCAATTTTCATAAAATTCTACTTAAAACTGTCAAAAACTGATTGATGGTTCTTTCAGAGCGGCCGTGGTTGTTGAAATTGTCCCGTCGCACACACTAAAGACGCGACCAGACAAATGAATCTACGCAGCATGATGGAGGATTTTGACGGACACATGAATGGCCCGAAATGAAAGGATGCAAAACAAATAAAAAAGGTGAAATAAATGAATAAATCGGTGTACATGGTTGTAGGTGTCTGAATGCCGGCTAGTCTGGTTTTTAGTTGATATGAATTACTGGCGGACTACCAGTTCGGACGGCGAACTCGCAAGCACGCACGCCTATGCACACGTTGAAGCTGGTTTAGCAGAGCAAATCTTCGCAGATAAAAACTGATATATAACTATATACGAGTATATATATGTATATAGCTTAACAATAGTTAAACAGATATACATATACATATATATATATTCCTAAAAGTGAAACGTTGTCGAAAACAAAGTGTAAAGAAGCCGCTATCTGAGGCATTTTATCCGATATTAATAGGTTAAATAGTGGCCTATAGAGTTAAAAGTATAAAAAGAACTTTCAAGAGGACTTAAATCCACATCGGAAAGATATAGAAAACTTATCTTCGGTCGATAAGGCGCCGGTGTTGAGTGTCGTATTGATTATGATTCACTACTTCATATTGCATTCATAATATTACATATGTCCAACATTTTCAGGTTCTGCCCTCAGATATAAACCAGTTTTACCCAATATAAATTTTTTTTTCACTCATGTTCCATTTTATTTTGTTTTTTATTCATGCCACTGTAAAATTCCGAAAATGATGTTACGTTATTTTGCATTTCAGCTGACGAAATGTAACTTCAACTAATATACTTGTATATATAAACCAAAATAAATAAATAAGGAAGAAAAAGTTGATAATTTGCCATTTCGTTCCTCTGCCGTTTTGTCAGTGAAATCTTCGCTTGGTTTGAGATGATTACCTGATGCTATATATGTATTGCAAGCGGCTTGATTAAGCGTCAAAGTGATAGACAATCAGTGATATTATGGAATGAGTCTTACGAAGGTTACACCTATGAAGCGCAAACTTCGAACTAGGGGTTAACGCTAGTACGACAAAAAGGATGATATTCACAAACAAAATCTTCCCGCACTCGTTGCAACTCAATTTCTCTGTCACATATAGCAAAATATCTAAGGTTCCAGATCGATACCAAACTGAGCTAGAAAATTATTATGAAGAAACGAATTAAAAACCTCAAAGGGAGAACACACAGCAGGAACTAGGACCTACATAAACGTTTTCATACGGAAAGTAGCAACATTTTCTACTAAAAGAATCAAGGATATAGGAAATCGAAACATGAAAAGTTATAGACATTGCGATATCCTGAAACAGCTCAAACCAAATTTAAATGGATCCTCTGCCTGAGGATATAGAAGATTGGATTTCAATAATGACCTCAAGATAAGAATACCCTCTAGACGTGAACGTAGAAAAGTTCTGGTATGGGAGGAGAAAATTATCTCAATTTTTTACGACGTGTTCAAAATGGACTGCAGAGTTGGGAAAGGAGTAAACTCCGCATATCTTGATGTCTCTCTTTATCTGTATACCAAACTAAGCTACCAAGCTCTTGCAAGCGGAAGTTCTAGGCGTAGAAAAGGCCTATGCATTTCTACTGAATAACTACGGGAGGAAACAAAAATCATATAGTCAGATAGCCACGCTGCATTGTGAGTATTGAAGTCGCCAAAGATAAATTCCAGCGTGTTCAACAAATGCAGGAAAGCTTTCAGCTCGCTAGTAAACTCCACCTGTCCATTATCTGGGTATCTGGCCATAGGAACATTTTTAGCCCCAAAAACGCAGACGAGTTGATTAAGTCTGTAGCTTCTCTAGGCGCATCTGAGGCGGAGACAATACCGTGCCCACTAAGAACAATCAAGAGGGAGCTAAATAAGCAATGAACAAATAGATCAGAACAGAAAGAAATCTGATTAAAATGCTAATTGAGTCCGATGGGACTGCACTCTTACCTACCTAACTACACCTAAGTTAAATGCTTATCTTTGCTTCTGTTGCTCATGTTCTTTTGGGTTATCTAACAAATGGAGAAGCATATAATCTTCAAGTTGACCTCAATGTCTGATAGATTTAAAAAACATTACAATTACAGAAGTGTCCTTTCTGTAGAAGCCGCTGACAAAGAAAAAAGTTTTTGGTTTGGTCGACACAAGAATTAAACCGGCTATGTTCTATGTTGTAATAACGGATCTCTAACAGCTCCTCAAAATATCTACTCATAAGAAAGTTAAGCATAAGTTCCGACATACCTATCAAGGCTACTTCCGCCACACACAGCCGCATTGGCGCATGCGTCCGCAATATTCTCGCAACATAGTGACATGAAGTGTTTGTTTTCATTTTCTTAGTACAAAAAAAAACTGTTAAAATACCATATTTTGCATTAAAAAATTAATCAGTTTTCTGCCGGTGTTGCGTGTGCTAAAAGACGACCGACAGAAATGCTGATAATAAGAATTTGGATGTTTTAACACAAAAGCGCGTGTGGAAGGAGGCAACGCTGCCGCTCCTACGCGTACCAAACCAACAATAAATACAACAGTGTATACAACGGCAACAACAATAATAAATATTCATATAGCTGAATGTATATGTGTGCGTGTGTGGATTTGTGCGAATGGGGGCAGCGTCTTGTGGTAGCACTTAGGAGTTGAATACTCGACAGACAGTGGCCAAAATTAGGCGGTCAAGTAGGCGGAGCAGATTGATGTGAAACTAAATTGGGATTTTACGCAATTTCCCTTTTCACCCATCATCCGCGTACACATGCATACACACACACTCACGCAGCCGTAGATGCAAATGCCAGAGAATGAAGTTCAAAAATTGCTTCGAGTGCGTTGAAAGGCTTTCGGGTAGATTGTTTTCGAAAAGTAATCTGTAAAGTATTCGGTGTTTTGTTATTTTTACTGCTGAATTTCATTAACAAACTGCGACTGCGTCGACCAGCGGGGTATATGAGGGGCACTTTACTGACCGGTCGACAATGAACAGACAATAAAATGCAAAAATACGTTAATGAAGAAAAAAGTTCGCTTTTAATGCTTTTTGGCGGCTGAACTCGGTTGAGTGGCTTGGCGAGAGCACAAAAGAATGTTAACACAATTCTAAAGGCATTTTACTCTTATTTTGATTTATGATTGAAATTTATTGCGTTTCTTTATATTGTATTTCAATCAGCGGCACTTCCAGGTCCTACGGGTATAGACTATATTTTGGTATGTAGTATTTAGTTAAGTATATTATATTTTTATAAATTATTAAAACGAAACAAGTAAAAACGTTAACTTCGGCTGTAGCAAAGCTGGAGTATGCTTTACAAATGAAGAAGTTTCAATAAAAGGACTTTATTTTAATCGTTCAGTTTGTATGGCAGCTATATGCTATAGTAAACTATTCTGCAAAATTTGTCCGAATATTGTAGCCTTGTCTCGATATTATTTAAATACTTTTTGATGGTAATTTGTTTTTTAGGAAATTTACGTAAGTTGGCTTTAATGTTTCGGGATTTGGCAATCTGGAAACTCAGAATTTTATCGTAAAATTTGACTTTTTCGAAGTTATAGTTACTCAGAATGTTTTGACATACGAAATATATATGTGTAGTTTACAGTTACTTAAAATATTCATCTCGGTCAAAGCATGGATTTACGGCGCGAACAGTTTCGCGCGATTATTTTGTACAATTTTCGACCTGAATTAATTCATCAAAAGTGCATAGATGAACTCCAAGACGAACTTCGGAAAGGTCGTCCAAAATCAGTTCTTGTTTTAGAAACTATGGACGCTTTGCGCAAACTGATATTGCAAGATCGTTATGTGACCTATCCAGAGATTGCGACAACTATGGACATTGGTGTGTAAAAAAAAAATTGTTCGCGTTAGATCCCACACAATTTGCTCAAATCGATTAAGAAAGGCTCGATTGGTCGAGAGAAATGTTAACAAAATACCATAGCGGTGCTTTGAAACACGTCTATGACATCATGACATTAACTAGAATGTCGTAATCATACCTCTGAAACAACGTAGAAGAGTAGATTTTGAGTGATAGACAGTCGTCTTTCAAGAAATCAGGAAAATCATCCTCTGAAGATAGATCACTATTCGCCACGATAATGCGAGCTCTCATACATCGGTTGAAACAAGTGCATTTTTAAGCATTTAAAACATCAATTAAATGAGTAATCTATTGTATAGTTCTGACTTGGCACGGAATTACTTCTTTTTATTCCCGTTCGTAAAAAAATAATTAAGAGTTCAACATTTTTCGAGAACTGAAAAGACGTTTGAAGCGTTCAAAAGGCATGTTTCGGAGATACCTCATTCAGAGTGGCAAAATTTTTCGAAAATTGGTCGAAATGCATACAAAAGTATATAATTTAATATAATGAATACCAATAATCTCAAATATTGGAATAATGGAGAGGATTCTGTTCCTCCTTTCTTTCTACCTCTAGGAATAGTCCTAGAAGAAGTGGTCAGTAACATAGGATTTTTCAAAAGGGCCGCAGCAAAAGTTTACCGATAGAGACAGAAAGTGGCGCCATATTTTTCCCGTTATTTTGACATTTCTCTTCAGTAAGCTTTGCCATTTCACCATTGAAAAATATACGAACCAACAACTAGTCGAAATTATTAAAATTTACTACCGAAATTCGGAGTCAGTAGCCTCAACTTTAAGAGGGCTACGTCCAATTTATGGTCGTCATAATCGTCCTGTCAGATCAACAACTGACCGTCTAGTGGAAAAATTTGAATCCACATGCACAGTACAAAATGTTCCTGTGCAAGTGAGACAAAGAAGAGCCCTTAATGTCGAAAATAATGCTGCCGCTAGCTTGTTAATTGAAGAAGACCCAAATCAGTCTCCTACACGTCGTTCTCAAGCGTAGGGCATCTCTGTACAAAAAGATCTTCGCCTTCATCCTTACAAAATCAAATTGACGCAAGAACTGACCCCCACGTTTCTGTAAATGGGAATCGCTACCGCTCAATGATAACCGAATATCTTTGGCCCGACTTCGATGATATGGAATAGGACAATAAGTGGTACCAACAGGACGGCGACACAAGCCACACAGCGAACGTCACAATCGTTTTATTGAAAAACAAGTTTGGTGAACGTGTTATCTCACGAAATGGTCCAGTCAACTTGCCGCCTTGGTCGTGCGATTTGACGCCGTTAGACTAAGTCAAGTCTATGGTGTATGCCGTGGTGGCCACGCAAAAGAAAACGAGTTCCCTACATAATGGCATCAAACGTTCTTTCACAGAAATAAAGAATTTCATTGATATCCCAAACCGTTTCTTATTTAAAATAAAAAAAAAAACTTTTGTAGCACTCTTATTAAAAAACCCGTTATTAGTACAGTATATTTTCATATAGATGAACTTTAAAGGGTACTGGAGTATTTAACACTTTTAAAAATATTTAGAAAGTTTTTAAAAATATCTTGAACTTCATCCAATGGCGTATTGATGGAAAATTATTATGGCAATCATTTCACACTCAAGCCACACTTGATGACTAGAGCAGAGTTTTCCACATTTTTCTTTCGAACAAAGACTCAAGCAGTAACACATATAAATATATGCATATAGTACATGCATTAATCGCACAAAATTTAATCCACTTAGAACATGCCAACCTCAGCGTCTGTCAAATTCTACCTATACCACATAGACGATATAGTGCCTTTGAAAGCAATAAAGCAGGTCACATAGTATCTACTCACTTGTTTTCTCCTGATAGTAAGCGTCATCGGTATCCGTAAAGAACCAAGTCTGAAAGTATCAAAAAAAAAGAATAAATCAAAATGATAATTAATGCAAATGCGCTTAAAATAATTAAATGAAAATGTATTAAGTGGAGTGTTGGGTCGTTACTTTCCAAGATTAAAGGCGACGGGCGGGAGTGATGGCACACATAATTGTGGGAAACCCGCTGCGTGACAAATCTCCATGCTCGTTGATTTCGAAACATCAAGAATAAATGAAGAAAACAAACACACATAGACACATATATATATGCATTCGTACAAACGATGTAAAATATTTACTTTGTAGGTGTCTGCTTGCGCTGAAGATCGCTGCATGTTATATGACTATGTCTGTATGTCTGTTTATATCATGATGTGCATTTGTAGTGCTGAAAATTCCTTTTCCACTTGTGACGAAAAGTCATTTGCTCGTCGCTGGAAGTTTTCTTATGTTTTCTTATAAGAAACCAAGCAAATCAGATAAGAAATTTCCCACACACACGTCGACTCGTTTGTGGGAAACGCGAAGAGTGCCCGCATGGGTGCAACGCATCGCTGGTTCGTCTCAACAACATGCAACATTTCCTTCCTGCCTGAAATGTACATTTATGCATCTGGTAGGAGTACTGGCGGTGTTGTTGTTGTCAATTAGAATGGTGGTGGTGGTGGAATTTTATTTAATTGGTTTGTTTTGCATTGAAGTTGTAAAATTTTATGATGCTTTATAATGCAAACAGAGGCTTGGGGGTGACGAAATTCAACACAGTCCAACTGCTTCCAACAACAACAAAAACAAAGCCAACAAAAGCCAATTCTAATAAGACAGCATATATTATGGGAAGTTGACAAAAGTATTCCAGTAGAAGCCTGTAGAACTGTCAAAATAAAAGTTCCAGCAGAGCTGAGGTTGTCGTTGTTAAAATTTCGGGTCCATTCCGGCTACGTAGACCCGACTGTTGTGCGAACCTAAACGGAGGAGGAGGGCTGGAGGTCGACAGTTATAGTATGAGAACTTGTTTTGACGAAAAAATCCATTCTGGAAAATCTTGCAACTTCGAGAAAAACACTGAGTAATGGGAATCCTTTTTGCATGTTACTTCTGCCAATTTGACGAACAGAACTTAGTTGTGATATCATTAGCGCGTCCTCATTCCGGATTACTGAGTAATGGGAATCCTTTTGCATGTTACTTCTGCCAAGCTGACGAACAGAATTTAGCTGTGATATCATTAGCGTTCTCATTCTGGATTACTTTAAATGGGCTCCGAAAGAACTTTAAATAAGATCTATCTTGAATTCTTAATATTTTAAAATCCTAAGAGAATATTTTCGACAACTGGACTACTATAAATTAGGAAATAAAGTCATCGAAGTTCAGCAGAAGTATGAAACTGATGAATAATTCTTCGGTTGAACGTCGTCCTCCTACGATTTGGACTTTGTTCTAATGAAATATCAAACAAAGAAATGTCTCGAATACATAAACCTGAACTATTTATACCCTGAACTAGTTAAGTTTGCCACGAAGTGTGTAAATAATCAGCGTGACGAGCTGAATCGATTTGGACATGTCCCTCTTGCCAGCATATACGCGACCAGTCCCTCAGTTTTAGAGAAATGTAGATAGAAGAGTACTGCCTTCGAGTTCAACTAGCGCTGGTAGTGCCATTTTGATACACTATCGTCAGTCCTTGTCTTGATAACACGCTCCATTGGGATGTTCAAACCGTTCTTGCCCTCAATGAAACTACTTATCACCGTTATGCTTTTTGTAGATATATTTTCAAGATTTGTGATAAAGCTAGGCACCCAGAGAGGAAGTGATTTGCTTCCTTTGAGTTTGCAGCTATGGCATGTGCTATTGTGGACTATTCCCCTTTTTAACGCATGATCTCCTTTCCTCTTTTCCCAGACCTATGTAATAAGTCCTTTGTTTCTGTTTTGTCATACTTGTATTTTGGTCTTATTTCCTTCGTTATCCTGCATATGGCTGTAGATGTCCATCTATTCTGCACTGTTTGTTCAACTAGCGTATTGAGCTCCTCTTGTTCGTTCCTAGCGAGCACGGTATTGTTAGCGTGCCGGATTCGTCTAGAGAGGCTCTTGACTTAGCCAACTCGTCTGCTTTTTCGTTGTTGAAAATGTTCCTATAACCGGAAACCCAAATTATGGATGAGTGGAGTTAACCTGCTTGTGGACTTAAAGCCCTTCTTGCTTTGTTTACTACGCTGGAGTTGATCTTTGGCGACTAAAAGGCTGTTAGTGCCGCCTGCCAGTCTGTGTAAATGGTTGTCTTATGAACCCTCACGTATTTATACAATAGAACTTTACAAGCCTTTTCTATACCCAGTACTTGCGCTTGGAAGTTGTTATCTGTATTAGATAGTAAGATAGGGAGATATCAAGCAGCTCGGTGTATACCCCTGTCCTTACACCGAAGTCCATATTGTACCAGTCGGTATATACTGAGGTAATAATCTTCTCCTCTACTAAATCTCTTCTCCATTCAAGTATAGAGGGTATACTCTCTTGGAAGTCCCTTTTGATGTCCAAACTTGTGAGATTATAATCTGATTTATTTAGATTAGTTTTATACTGTCTCTAAATTTTTCTATCACTGTTCCAATTCCAACTACAAATCTTCTTAATTCTAATAGCAGGAACTGGTATCACTTTACGTACAAAAATATCTATGGGCAGTTGGTGCAGGAGCATATTTAGCGCATCAATCGGACCAGGTTTTGAGATATCGATCCGAAATTTTTCATAGTCTCCTTCTCTCCAATCTGAATGATCGGAATGCGGTACTTGAATGAAAAACCTTTTCGTTTGACGAAATATATTCACGAAAATTGGCTTGAGTTGTATAAAATAAATAGTGCAACCTTCGAAGAAATTGTTCAGATCGAACCCCTATAGCGTATAGTTGCCAAACGAACTAACCGATCAAAATCCAGTTCTTGTAAAGAATCTTTTTTATTTGTGGATTATGTTATTATAGCTTCGTCTTTTTTTTACTAAACTTTAAATCACTACAAGCCGACTAACATACAGCGGTAAAATCTATCGCAATAAAATGTGATATTGAGTTAAGTGAACCTCTGCTGCAGCACAAAAAGTTCCACTCTGACTCAAAGCACAAGCCTGCACTGCCAAAGTTGAGTATATCTGTAAGTACATATAAAATTCCACGCATCTAAATACATATATACCCGGAGCAGTCGCTCCAAACAAAATTTCTATGCGCAACGGTTGTAGATTCGTAACATATCGAGCAAAACGGAGCTTGGAAAATGCAGCTGTGCAGCGTAAAAAAGCGCTCGCCAGCCATCAAGCAACAAGTTTGCAACAATGAAACGATGAAACGAGCAAAGAGTGTGTGAAGTCCAGCGATTAAAGATAATGTGGCGCCCCACAAAAGAAAAAGGAAAGGAAAACACAATTGGCAAAACAACACATTAATATGAAGAGCAAAACAAAGTACGAGTAATGCAACACCTAGAGATTTCTGGTTTTGAGTTAAGCTGATAAGGCCAGTGAGCGACTTGATTGCAGATAGAAGGAAATGTTATGCGATTTTTATTGCTTTTTGTATGCTGAAAAGGAGATATTAAGTTTTTCATGAAGTTTGTAACAACCAGTAGGAAACTTCGGAGACGCTTTAAAGTTATATGTAAATATAATGTTTTCAATAGGGATCAAGGAACCGATCGAAGGAATGAACATATTGCTGCCGTTCAGACAAGTGTTGCCGTGATTTGTCGATTCCAGGACTGTTCCAAACCTCAATCTGGTGGATTTTGAGGAAGGATTTGGGTTTGCGTTCCTATGAAATTATTCTCACTCAAGAACTGAAGCCGTTGGAACATCGTAAACGTCACGAATTTGCTGATTTTGCTTTGGAACAACGCGAAAAGAATAACGATTTTTTTGAGAAAATCATGTTTTTTGATGGGGTTCACTTTCATCTGACTGGTGCGGTAAATAAACAAAACGGTCGACTCTGGTGCGCCGAAAATGCACAAATTATTCATGAATAAACATTACATTCACCTAAATTGGCAGTTTGGTGTGGTCTTTGGAATCATCGGTCCTTTCTCCTTTAAATTGATGATAATCAACTTTTTATGACAGCAATTGGAAGAAGTTCATCTTGACAACATCTGGTTCCAACAAGACGGACTACATGCCACACAGCACGTACAACAACCAAATTATTGCGAAAAAGGTTTGGAGACTCGATTATTTCAAGAAAAAGTGTGTGTGACATTGCATGGCATCCAAGAAGTTGTGATTTAATACCATTAGAGTACTTCTTGTACAGTTATTTGGAGTCATTGGTCTTTAGCAATAAACCAGACTCTCTTCAAGCTTTAGAGGTTAATATGGAACGAGTATGACATATGACTTGATTTAGTGGAAAAAGCTTTCTAGAATTGGATTCACTGAATTCGTTACTGCAAAAGCAGTCGTAACGGCCATATGAATGATGTATTCAGAACTTAATTGTAACGACTGTACTTCACATTAAATAAAATAACAATTATTTATTATTTTTTTTTAAGAAATCCTATTGGAAACCCTCTATATATATAAATGAAATCAACGTGAAGCCATATCCGTGAGACTCTCTGGTTCTATATACGCGAAGTAGCCCCTCAGTTTTTTAGATATCATATCAAATTTTGTTTGGTCCTTTTCTCCTCAAGTATTTGCACATATCACCACTAACGCAAACAAAACTAAGCCTTTGTATGAAAAACTTTTTCATTTAACAATATATCTTTACGAAATTTTACATAAATCATTACCTGTAGTAACGCTATCATATTGAAGAAATTTCTTAAAACAGATTTTTATAGCATATAGCTGCCATATAAGCTGAACGATCAAAAACAAGTCCCGTATGAAAAACTTTTTTATTTGATGAGATATCTTCACCAAGTTTGGCACATATTATCGTGAATAGAAACGCTGCAATACCTGAAAAAAATTTCCAGATCGGATTGCTATAACATATAGCTGCCATACAAACGAAGTTCGAAATGAATTTCTTGGGTGGAACCTTCTTTAATTGTGAAGAGTTTTCTGGCTTCGGAGCAATAGAAGTTAATGTTTTTTTGTTTCATATAATATATATACAAATATGTATGTATATCAATACTTAGAGTTTTTAATAAGTTTCCATATTATTTTATGAAGCTGCAGTGGCAAACTGGCAAACTGAGTACGTTTGCGCTTCAACAACTTACAAAACCAAATTAATTTCTCAATTGATTGCTCAAACGATCAATAACTAAAGCCAATCATTTATTGTCTAGCTACATATGAGGAACAGTACTGATATACTTACATAGAGTATGCACATACAATGTAGTCGCGTTCATTGATGAGCGTGGTGGTGCTAAGCAATCTATTTGCTAATCAAATAAATAAACAAACACTACTCGCCCACTGGTATTCAGAAAGTTAATTACATTTGGCGAGCAAACGCTTGTCCGAAAGCGTGTTTTTGTCGCAGGCAAAGCTGGATGGACGCGCGTCAGGCGAAAAGCTACAAAGCAAGCGTTCAACCGCAACGCGCGCTATCTTTTCGAATGCATGTAAGTATATATGTGGTCGCAGCAAGCATTGTTGCCACCGTATTTCAATTTGACTTTGAGTGGATTGCGAGCATGCTATAGTTGGCGGCGGCGGCAAAGATACCGCAATAAACTATATTTGCGCTTTGACGCTCGCCTCAACAGCGCCGTGACGCGTTGTTGTTTTTATTGTCTATACTCGTATAATAAGTGGGCACGTTTGAGTAACTGTTGCATTTGTGGCGGCGAGCGCCAGCGCACAAAGCCACGTTGCGGCGTCAGCGCTTGACCAGCTGCGGGCTAGCCCGGCAGCTACTAGAAAATACTCGAGTATTTAGTTTGCTGCAGCCGCAACCGCAAAGTACGCGACCAAAGCGCGAATATAGAGAGGGGAGCTTGGGTAGGCAACAAGCGCGGAAACGTATCATTGAACTCGTTTTTATGCCACAAAATTCACAATTTTTCATTTTTTGCCTTGGCTTGCAATTTGCGCTTTTCCGCCTGCAGCCACTTAGTAACTACATACATACATATCTACATGTAGCGCTCACATTTCTGTTGAGTGCTGTTACTTTTCGGCTCTTATGCTTTTGTTGCTTTTTATGTTTTACGTTTTTGTGTTGTTGTTGCTGTTTTTGTTGTTGTCGCGCATGCCTACTGTGGGGTGCGGCTTGACTTTGGCGCACGTACGCCTCGCGGCAGTACGAAAATGTGCATTGTTCGGTCAGCGCCAGCTCCTAATCCGCTCGCCGCACAGTGTTGCACACGATTTGCCATTCATCGCCGGCGTTGCTGCCACAAGCAGTTTTCTATTTTGGCTTTCGCGTTTTTTGTTTTATGTGCGCTTTCTGTGCTGCTGAGTTATTGCGGTTGCAGCTGCTGCAGGACGACGCCCCCGCAAATTACTCACCCGCACGAGCTAGATTTCTGATTCGCATTCGTATTTATTTTGCACTGTTTTCGCAATAATTCGCGCTTTTCTTTTGTTTACTATGTACCCAAGAATACCCTATACCAGTATTAAGTTTGCCATGATTTTTGTAACATCCGGAAGGAAACGTCGGAGGACGTATGAAATGTACTACATATATATGTATACCGTAAATGATCAGCATGACGAGCTGAAACGATCTAGCCATGTCCATCTGTCTCGCCCGTCTATATACAGTACTATTACAAGTATGAGCAAAAAATAGTAAAAATAGACTTTGTTCATAATTTAAAAATGGTTAATTCATTCTTCAAAATCTATGTCGTCTCCCTTAAAGTAGTCCCCCTTGGCCCCAATACACCTGTTCCAACAATTTTTCCAATCCTTGAACTAACTCAAAACTGTTTCCCCCGAACTAGGGCCTTGATCTTACCCTGATTTGACGTGGTTTTTCGGTTTGACTCAGCTTTGGCACGATATTTGACCGATTTATCGTCTGTTTCCGGGTGGTAAGCATAGATCCAAGACTCGTCGCCAGTAATGATTCGTTTCATGACATTTCGATACTCGGAAAGGATAGTTTCACAGACGTTAACGCGACGCTATTTTTCAAAAAAATTTAATGATTATGGAACCGATCATGCTTTCACTTTTCTTAGGCCCCAGTGATATTTGCAAATGGTTTTCACTGATCCTTCCTATAATCCAACGATGCCAGTAAGATCACTGACTGTTAATCGTTGATTTTCAAGCACCAATTATTCTGCCTTTTTATCCTAATCTTTTATTTTATTGACATATTGAGATCATCAGTTGATGTTGATGGCCGTCTTCGACGTGGTTCGTCGTCAACGCGTTCTCGCCTTCTTGGAATAATTTCTAGCAACCAAAAATACTTGCTTGCGGCAAACAACTGTCGCCGAAGGTCTTTTCCAACATTCTGAACGTTTCGGCACCATAAATTTGATTCTGCGCACAAAAATTCACTGACTGCTATGAGAATTAAATTAAAAAGTCTTACTATTTTTTACCCACAGTGGTAAAAAGGGAGCTAAGGCCTCAGTTTTTGAGATATCGATCTAAAGTTTTGCACAGATCTTTTTCTATTCAAAAAACAGTTGATTTGTCGGAACAGTCGATATCGGACCACTACAATATATAGCTGCCATACAAACTGAATAATCAAATGCTTGTCGTTGTATAGGAAACTTTTTTATTTTACGAGATATCTTCACAAAATTTGTTACTGATTATTTCTTTTACAAACAGTATAATCGATTGTTCAAATCGGACAACTATAGCATATAGCTGCCATACAAACTAAACGATGAACATGTATTCCTAGAATAAAAAAATTTTGTATGGAGATATGTTCTTGAAATTTGGCACACATTTTTTGTTCGGATCGGACAACTATAGCATATAGCTGCCATACAAACTGACCGCTCAAAATAGAGATAAAAATCTTTTTGTACCACCTTATGCCATAAAAAAAGCAGCTGTGAAGGGCATTATGGCTTCGGCGCAGACGAACTTAACGTGTTTGCTTGTTTCGCATTGTTTTTACAATAATTTGCGCTTTTGATTTTTTGCTTTTTGCTTGGTTTTGTTTCATTTTCCTTTTGTTGCACTCTGTTGTGCTGCGTTGTATTTTCTAGCAAATATTTGCAACCAAATTGGTGTGCTGTTCAATATTTGACTTCTTTGTTTTGGCTTCAGTTTTATTAACATTTTTTGACTTTAATATTACCACAATTCCTAAGTTTGTTGCATGTAAGATACTAAAATTGATTCTTGGATTTTCTTATCTTTTAAACATTTTCATTAGTAACTACTACCTAGTGTAAGTTCCAAGCGCTGAATATGTTCTTCTTATTAGTCCTAACATACAGCGCTCGAGCGCTTCTGTTTCCACCTCAACTTTGCCTCAAGTTGCAAATGGGATTACAGCCGACGTCACACTTAATTCCGGTGTGTAACTTTTAAATTAAGCGACGCTCCGCAACGGCAGCGCAGGGGAACGTTTATTACCAATGGCGCGTGGGCACAACTACACATCCCACCTCCACAAGCGTACTCCTCGACACAAGCTACATTCATTGAGGATTTTAAAACATTAAGTAACTTATAAGTTTTTAAGCCTCCAGGAAGCGCAGCTGCTAAAGAATGCCAGCTAAGACACCACAAAAAAAAAAAAAAAAATATTACAAAAGAAGAAGAAAAACTACAACAAAAACACTATTGTGTGTTACTGAAAGTGTTACGCCGCATCATTAGTGGCTGTTTGTTGTGACTTTCAAAGTTGCGCTGGCCGCAGCCATACACGCACGAGCACAAAGCATACTTTAAGGCGTTCAGGCGGCACACAACTTAATTATCATCGCCTCCTCATTGCCGACTATGCAACTGAGAGCACTCGGAAGTGTAGTTAAAGAAAAGTTGAACAGCCTCAGGTAAGCCTAATGCTGTAAAAATACGAGACTGTGTTGGTGTAAATGCAGTTTTCGTTTATTTTTCGATTTTCTGTGGTCAGAAATAAGTTTTGAGTTTCCGTAAATTTTCTTAATTAACCAAACAGAACTAGAGTCTATCATTGTCTTTGGGTGCTATTGTGTTCGGTTATGAAAGATTTTAAGGAATTGGGTCACAAGGCTACCAAGTTGAAAGAAAACAGGACAATGCAGCCAGATCTGCAATGAAATTTAGTGATCAACCGGCAATCCGAACAACAATACATACTTTTGAAGAACTTTGCTTAAGAGTAGTGACTATCCACTCTGATAGTAAAGCAGCGAAACTAGCCTTGAGCTCACAAACGGTGCGTTCAAAGCTGGTTAAGGAATGCCTAAACTCGTTATCAATGGCAACGAGTCACTTTGCAATAAGACTAGTATCTGTTCCAAGCCGCAGCGAAATCGTAGTTAACTCTAAAGCTGATAAGTTGGCAAGGAAAAGTACCCTAGCGCCGCTATCAGAAGAATGGTCAGTGCGTCACTTTCCACGTGTTTTCTACTACTGGATGGCTGCGCTATTACCTGTTCATGCGCTGCTGCAAGATCCTTTTATCCCAAGTTTAATTATAAGAGGTCAAGTGAGCTCTCTCAGTAAAATGGTGATGAATCGGTGCTTCACTCTATTTGTGTTTTCGTGTACTAGATGACAGGGCTTCGCAAAAGTTTGGCCAGCGCTAGGCTATCATTAGTTCAAGTGCTGCCGCACGATCCTTACTGCTCAAGATCGATCATACGAGATCCAGTAAGTTGTATTTTCGACTACTGGATGACAAGGCTATTACGTATATTAGTTCAAGCTGCTGCAAGACCTTTTTGACTCAAGATCGATCGTAAGAGTTTAAGTGAACTCTTTACTCTCTCCCTAGTTGTGGAGATTTTAAGAGGCCTTTGCACTAACGGCATCCACTTTGTAAGGTTGGGAATTTTCCCGGCACAGCCAGAGGCAGAATCTTTATGGAAGAAGGCGTGCATAAACATCTCAACACTTCCTTATTGATTGTTCCGGGTTTGCGAAATCAAGGCTTACACACTTGGGAGCTGGTGGGAACAGAATGGAAATTTTATTGGGCTTGTGAGACGCTTTGCCGAGTTATAAAATCAGATACAGCTGTTCTACATTGATGGCTTCGCAAACGGCTGAATGAGGTAGTCCAAGTGCGATCAGACATCGAATCAGATAAAGCAGTTCTATTTTCACAAAGGGCTACAGGAATCGTATCTAATGTGACCTAAACCCTCACATTGTAGGATATGATGGCCAGCAAGTTTTGTATTCATAAAACGACTTCTCTGTTGCAAAAGTCATGAGAGAGGAATAATAGGCCGATTTCCCGTCTTAAATTCATATGAGCTTACCCTCATAGATGTTATGTGATACAACATGTGCTGCTTTGGCTTGTGCTGCTTCACACTTTCTCGCAGCTCATGCTCTAAGCAAAGTGAGTGATAAAGATCATAAAGTTGGAGCCGAGCTTGCATACCAATACGAATGAATTGATTAATAACTGGGGGCCCATAACCCCCCACCAAAAAAGTCGCCTCGCTAATATGCATTTGCATGGTAAATACTGTTGCTTGTTGGCAGTTATGTTTGCGGTTGAGTTCAAAACTCTGTTGTCTGCTTGGACTACCGATTAATTAAAGTGATGAGCCACGCGCTGTGCGTGGACAATTAAGTTCGTGACTAACATATGGATATGCATAAGTATGTATATATAAATGTATGTATGCATGTATTTCAGTATGTTTTTATGATTATGCCGTAGCACAGCAACATTTTTTATTAGATTGTTTATTGCATATACATTATACAAACAAGAATGTATGTGTGTGTATGCGAGTTTTGAGTGCTCATACTTGCATTGTATTTACTGCGAGCATCTCTGTGTGCGTTTCGATGGATAAACTCCTCAATTCATTTCAATTAAATTCAATTCATGCCACAAAATGTAGAAAAATCGTCGCTTGCAATTCATCAGAAGTGCAAAACTGCTACTGCTCACGATGCTTTTTTTTCTCATACTGGCAACATTGCAATTTCTGTTGCTGACATGTAGAAGTACCCTCACACAAACACATGCATAAATGTTGCGTGTTTATACGTCAATATAACTGTCATTCATTCTAAAGAGACGTTTGTTAATTGAGTTGGAAATGAAATTGTCGCCGCTGCGATAAAAATTTTGCACAGCTGAGATCCTTAGGGCTTAGTGTGGGTTGTTACTGCAGATGAGCACATTTCCTGACTAATTTGTGGCGTTTTAATTGTTTGTGGCATGAACACAGCCAGTGCATACAGTTGCACAAATTTTTCCCTTATTTTATTTGAAATAAAAAAAAAAAACATTAAAGAAAAAAACACATAGCAGCATCGTCATCAATTTTCATTAAATTTGGACCACACAAACTCAGTCAAAATGACAAAAAATAATTAATATTAATTTGTTATGAAACCACGATTTATTTAAGCTCATACCCCGACAATGAGTCATATAAAGTGAACGCTCGAATGGCTGTGTTGGGAGAAACAGCGCCTTAAAGTGATAAATGCAAGAAAGGAACTTGAAAGCTTTCATAATCGCTTCTCACGGATGATTTTTAGTATCAAACGCATACAGATTGAGAGTGAGCGCTCTAAAGTGGAATTAGGAGAAGGAAACAGTGTCTCAAAATGACAAATACAAGTAAGGAACTTGAAAGAGGTTTCATGAAAGCTTTCCAGGCTTTCTAAAAGATAAAATGCTTTATAATGAAAAATTCTAGAAAACAACTTGAAAAAGCTTTCATGAAAGCTTTCCAAGGCTGAATTCTAGTATCAAATGCATAAAGATTGAGGAGAACGCTCTAAAGCTGAACCTGGTGAAGGAAACAGCATCACAAAATGATAAATACATGAGAGGAGCATAAAAAAAAGCTTTCTTGATAGCTTTTCAGGAGAAATTTAGCTTTAGAATTCGGAAAGATTGAGAGTGAGCGTTGTAAAGCTGAACTTGCTAAAAGAAGCTGTGCTTAAATTGAAAAATTCAAGAAAGCAACTTGAGCTTTCATGACAGCTTTCCACCACTGAATTTTAGTCTCAAATGTCGCCTAACTAAAACTGGGCTTCGTTTCAATCATACTTACTGATATTCACTATTTATTGTTCAATGAAAATGTCTGTGTGAACTGCAAATACGTTCTACTTAGAAGCACTTCAGGTGCGCTCAAATAGTGTTTGAAGCAGTATCAATAATATTTAAAGATTACTTGACTCTCATTGACTACTTAGAGCTCACAAATTAGCAGAAAATAAAAATAAAGATGCACAGTTTCGTCGTCATGTTCGGCCAGCTCAGGTAAAATATTTGAATTCCAATCACACCACCCATTTGGAGGAGTTTCGCGCTTTTTTAATCATTTTACTTCGCTCGCGCTTTGTGCGATTCTTCGAGATATTTTACCGCAAACCGAAATTTAAGTGAATTTATGACGTTGCTGCCATAATGTGAATTAGTTGATTTTAATGGCAAATTAAAATTCGTTTTTGAAATTTATGCTTGCACTTAAAACCCGATAAGTGGAGAATACACAAAAGTCTTAGGTAATGAGATGCAATAACGCCTCTCATGTTTTTAATTTGTAAGCATTTATGAAATGTTTTTGCATGTGATAAATATTTATGAGCTTTGAAAATGTGCTGCTAATGCCTTAAACTGTTTTTAAACGCTCTGCGACTAAAAAAAGTAAATTTCGCATTTCAAACGATAGAGTTTAGGGATGCGGAACGTAATTTAATGAAGCTTAAATATGATTGGCGTTGGAGCACTGGATCTGCAAGGCAGCTTAATTTTTTACTAAGCACTAGCATCTAGTATATGATATAAATAAATAATGCCTTGCAGTCACTAGATAACACAAGTCTTCAAAAAAATTAAAAACTGCCCAATTTCTTGTTTAATTTTCCTCATTTTCAATGTGCTGAATTCAAAGAGACTTTCATTTTGCCATATCATTGTCATTTAGACACCTTTGGTATATTTTCGTTTGTAGAAAATATCTGACAAGTCTCTCTGAAGCGTCCAATAGTAGTTTTTCATCATTGCAATGCTCCATTTTCCATGATATCTTTTTTGCGTCTCCTTAATATTCTGCTGAAGTCGTTCACACTGCTCCTCACTTATGTCTCATACATTTTATGGAAAGTGGTCAAAGTGGGAATGTAGAAAATGCTAAAAATATATTCTCATTAGGCAACCTCAAACTTGATATGCTTTCAACATTCCTTTAACGCTTTAATTTTAGTTAAGATTTTTGTTATTATCTAAAACTATCTCTATGACGTCCTTAAAGGCAATCCAACCTTCTATTTGAGAATCCGTCTTGGTTGCGATAAACTATGGTTCCTCCATATGCCGTCAAACTACTTCAACGAAACACCTTCCTTCAACTTTGACTCTGAGAGACCTGGAAGCTTTGATATCAACTATTTGAAGGAATTTTCACCTTCCAGAAGTGAGTTTAAATTAAGTGAGTTTAATTCCCTCATTAATCCCAGCTTTATGCGATTGCAAACCAAGATATTTGTGTTTTAATTTGCAAAGAACTAATTTCATGTTTTTATAGGTTTGCTTGAGCTGTACGGAATGATCGACATGAATTTGCGCGTATAAACCATCATTGCGGAGTAGTAGTAGTTAAGGCTTCTTTTTGAAGAATCTCTGGAAATCCACTACTAAGCTGGCTCAAATGAGATATGAAATGTATCCATCAAACCTTTAATAGATTTTCAACAAATGAACAAATTAGGAAGTGAACGTTTTCTCACGATGTCTAACTTACGAGAAAGCTACTCTCGGTAAAACGCAGCAGCGTTTTTCGGAAGATTCATGCTTTTCACAAAATCATTTAGCTTTTAAGTTTTAACCCAGTAAAAGGAATTTCGGACTGTTATCATTTTTTAAAACTTGTCATGTCTTAATGGTCAGGTACAGTATTATCATCGTCAAAACTTGGAATCTCTTCCAAGGTAGCAGGAGACTTGGACACTGGTATTTCGGCTCCATGAGGAATGGGTTGAATAGCTGATTGCAATTTGGGGGTTGACTACTTCCGTTCTGAAATACTTATCTCTCTTTCTTCTTCTTCTTTTACTAACCATAGGAATCGCATATCGGAAAGCTTTCTTCTTGTTCCTAAACCGATCTCAAATGCCTTCAAAATATCGTTTGCAAACTTTATGAGTGGCATCACATCCTGATCTCCCAGTTTTACACCAAAACACGCGAGATATACTTTATTCAGAAAGTCCGTTAGTTAAGTTGTTGTTTCAATACCATACGAGGTGTGTTCAAACATTTGGCATGTTTGGAGAGTCCAATTGTCAAATTTTTTTTTATTACATGACCATGATATTTTCAGCTGTATTCATTGCTTACTTTTTCGAAGCATTTTCTAAGGTTAGACGTGTTTTAATGATCTTGCTGGTTTTCATTTATTAAAAGTTCACACTTCGTTGCCTGTTCGTGAATTCTAGGCCAAAATTAATGCTGTAACAATGTCGCAGCCTACATAGTCGCTAGACATGGCACCGTGTACTTTTTCCTACCACTAAAAATAAAGAGAACCTTAAAGAGCTGTCGTTGTTCAATCATAGATGACATTAAAGAGATAGAAAGAACTAAAGGCGATCCCAAAAAAAGCAAAATTATCCCAAAAATCTAGTGTCGCTGAAAGAACTAAAGGCTAACCCAAAGAGAGTTATAAGCCATATCAAAACTCTGGTATGAGCAGTGTTTCGAAGATTAGAGAAAGCGCTGGCATAAGTGCATAAGGACCCTTTTGAAGGCTACAACATCAATGTAGGCAAATAAATATATTTTTTTGTTCCACAAAATTCTCGTTATTTTTTTGAACGCACCTCGTATTTACCCAAACTGAAGTTATGGACTCAAAGTTGGTTAAAATTGTACATAAACCTAGAGTAGATACTTCTAAATACAAAGATACGAGGTACTTGAAAATTTCACTTAAAAAGATCTGGATTTTGACCACTGTAATACATATGTATATGGTTTAGTCATATCCAATTGATACTAATATTTCCATGCGATATCTTAAACAAATTGTGTTAGAAAAAATTTAGCCAAATGCAAACGACACGCCTTATGCGTCTTCGGGCTCCGAAAAACCGTAAATTTGCATTTTAGGGACACCCTTATGTGAACCTTTAGCGCTTGCAAACAAGCAGCTGCATTTGATTTTGTTACTATTTCCTTGTTCATAGCTGCAAAGATTTCCACATATTGCTTTAATCTCCGATGGAATAGCCAACGAATTGCATTGTCCACATCATAATTTATAAGCTCGTTTTGTTTTGCATCGTTGTCATAACAGAAACGAGGCAAAATAGATGAAGTTTATTGCAACTATGGCGAAATGAAGTAAATGGAATGGATGCTGGCGAGGCAGCTGCCAAGGAGTAGCAACCATAACACATAGTAGCAGCAGATAAAAGCACTAACAACAACACAAAGAGCGTAGCAGAATGTAGAAAACAAAAAGAGGCAGACAAGTGAATGGATGTGTGGCACATACCACTATAAAAGTGGCAGTAGCCGAATGTGTGGCTGAAGTACATGATTGTATGTATGTGTATATGTATGAATGTATGTATGTATATGTGCATGTTGATATAAGCAATTACGTGATGCCAAAAATCATTTACCTAGGTATGTATTAAACGGGCCAGCAGTGGTATAAGGCGAAACTCTCAAGTATTTACTAGCAAGTGAACGGTAAGTCAAAAGCTTTACTTGGCCGGCGCTAAAAACATTCAGCTTCCAGCGTTAGTGAACCCCGTAAACTCCGCTCTATGGCATACGTATATGTATGTAAGAGTTGGAGAGTGCTTTAAGGGAGTAGCAGCAGCTAACCCCTTTCTCTTTGCGCAGCACCATCCGTCTTGAATGGACAGCGCTGGCTGCTACTGCACTGCTGCTTTCCATTGTTATGGCTATTCATTGTTATATTGCTTATTATTGTATTATTCCCGTATATATGTATGTATGTATGTATATGTATAAGTGGCTACATCGATACCTGTGGTTCTGGTACCGTTACTCCTTTATTCCTGCTTTCATGCTGCTATTTTCAGTTTCAGCTTGTTTTGTTGTATTCTTGTTTGGCTTTTAGTCGCTCAACAGCTTTATGAAATATGATGCTTTCACTGGGCGATTTTCGACGTTTAACGGTTCGTTAAAATATCGTTTTACCAACTTGATTAAAGATTAACAAAATATTTGAAGGTATGCGGTCAGAGCGTGCGGTTTGGCGTACATACTTAGAAGCATTACACATTAATCAGCTTTCTTATGGTCAGTTTTTTCGCAATGCAATTTAAAGAAGCTTTAACAATTAGATTTTGGTCGGAAGAACGGTTTCGGATTTAAGGAAAGACTGAGTATATTTAGCCAAGTGCGCATGTCCTTTGGTCTATCTGTCTATTTGTATAAACGTGAAACGTGGGATATTGTTCTGAATCTATCTATATTATATAGCTGCTGGAGTATATTTGCCATTAATTCGGTTAAGACGTAGCGCTGACCTTCCGCGAGAGCTAACGGACGTTCCCATTTAGACAGCTTGTACGCTGATTATTTGTGATTACCAAACCTTCCAGATAAAGATCCTGATCTAAAAACCAGTTATATCGATGACGCGCTTTGCCATAAATTTGTTAATATACATACATATATGTACTTGTATGACTAATATTATTTTCAGCCACTAAGCCAGGGTTGCCGAAGGTCTGGCAAAACTCCGACAGTTGTGAAGAAAGTGCCTAGATGACTTAATGTTGCCTACAAAAGATAGAAAACCTCACCTGATCCCAGAACCAGTTATATCGATGACGCGCTTTGCCATAAATTTGTTGATACATACTTGTAGGCGGACGTATTAATTTTGTTTGTTGACCAGCAATTGTCAAGCTCTCCGGCGGTCTATAGATCAAACACTAGGGCGCAAGATGATAACGGCAGAGTAAACTGTTGACTCTTTTACAAAACTGTGAAACTTTTGAGTCAGGTAAGAGAGATATAATTAAATAACCTGATATTTAAAAATTTGGTGCTATATACATACACGACTGAGGAAAAAGTGTTCTACGCTAATAAAGAAGAGGAAGATTCAAGTCATATATTGAACACAATTTCAAGTCATTTTATTCATAAACGAAGGAAAAAAAATACTCAGAAAAAAGTGGAACAGCTAATTTAACGGAATCAACGTCTGCTATTTTTTTTAGTTTGATAAGCGAGTCAACAGTTACAACACCAGCCCGCGCCTCCAGCTCTACGTAACTAGAATCGAACCGGACTCAAAAACCCAAATCATTTTCTACCCAGGATTGCCGACCCAACACAACTTCTCAAACATATTTGAAGAAAATTTTCTGCTCCTACCACAAAAAAGTCTTTATAACGAATAGTAATCCATAAACAAATAAGAGAATCATATTTGAGGAAAGATTTATTATGCTCACATATGCTAAAGCTTACAAAATGATCTAAATATTATTGACTAATAAGAATAATATTTATCTTGTTCCGCTAAGGCTCGAAAACAAAAACATTCGCTGTGAATTTATGCTTTAACAATAAATAATAATAAATCGCGAAATTATATATACCTACCATATTTGTATAAGCTTGCACACTCTCACACCACATGTCCATATGTAACACACACGGTCATGACCATCTATCATTCTGCAAACTCAAATATTTATCTATTGCTGACCCACCGCGAGAGTGCGAGGGAAAATAACTTTTGATTACTCATAATAATCGCCATAAATTATTCATGCGACAAAGAAACAACACAACGAGTGCAAATACAAACATAAGTTACGTCATATGTACGTCAATTTATGTGAGTAACATTAGTCGTCCGCCTTTTAATGACATGTGGCATTGGCTTCGGTACAATAGCAGCCCTTGTGCTTGGGGCGTATCGATTTGTAAACAATAATTTTCACATTGCATTTATCAAAGTGTTTTCAATGGTCAAGGGTGATAGTTATTGATTTGAGTTCTTAACTGAAGGGCGCTTCTGTTTTGCTACTGTTTGGATACCGTATAAGGAGTAATATGGTAATACTTAAGTCTCTCGCCTCGTTATCATTTTAAGCTTTTTGATAATTCATTACACAAAATTAATCCGCCAGTGGTGAGTTACAACTTTAAAAGAACGACGTTCAGACTGTAAACCATAGTGCATATCTAAGATTTTTAATCCTTTAAGGACTCCTTCCTACTCAGGTCTATGTTTATTATATGTAAACTGACGTTGGGCAATACCAAAAGTTCCATCGTAATCGGGAAGAACCACTCCGAGCCGTTCGATGCCAAACGAGGTTTCAGACAAGGCGACTCTCTGTCGGTCAATTTCTTCACTCTACTGCTGGAGAAAACAATTCGAGCTGTAGAGCTGAATAGAGAAGGTACAATCTTCTACAAGAGTTTACAACTGGTGGCGTACGCCGATGACATTGATATCATTGGCTCAACAACCGCGTCGTTAGTTCTGCTATCTCCAGGTTGAACAAAGAAACGAAGTAAATGGATCTGGCAGTAAACAAGGACAAGACGAAATATCTCCTGTCATCAAACAAATAGTCGTCGCATTCAGGGCTTGGCTCCCACGTCACCATTGACAGTCATAATTTCGAAGTTGTAGATAATTTCGTCTATGTTAGAGTCCTCGAAATCAAATTCAGAATAATTCTTGCCAGTAGGTGGTACTTGGATTAAGTAGGCAATTAAAAAGTAAATACATCTCTCGCCGAGCAAAGACAAAACTCTACAAGTCACTCATCATCACCGTCCTGCTATATGGTGCATGGAGGATGACTACATCTGATGAGTAGACGTTACGAGTTTTCAAGAGAAAGGTTCGACGAAAGATTTATGGTCCTTTGTGCATTGGCAACGGCGAATATCGCATTCGATGGAATGATGAGCTGTATGAGACGACGTTGACATAGTTCAGCGGTTTAAGAGTCAGCGGTTACGCTGGGTAGGTCCGAAAACACTCTAGCTCTGAAAGTATCCGACGCAGTACCCGCAGGGGGAAGCAGAGGAACTCCGTTGGAAAAACCAGGTGGAGAAGGACCTCAATTGGCGTCAAACAGCAAAAAGGAAAAAACGAATGGCATGCAGTTGGAAAATCGGCTATAGCCGTGTAAGCGGTGTCTACGCCAATAAAGAAGAAGAAGAATCTGCGGTTAGAGCTTTTAAAGAGTTGGGTCTTCATTTTTATATTAACTTGATTTCAACATTACAACGGTATTTCTTTTCCGACTTCGGTAATTTCACTTCCTCGAGCTTTCTCCTTAAGAAAAAGTCGCTCAAATATTATTGAAATGTCTTCCAACACTTTCCTATGATAGGTATAGTGTGTTAACAGTCTCGATCAACTTTATTCATTTTGTTATCTAAACTTGATTTGTGGTTTGTTTGATGTTTGCGTCATGTTTAGTGAGACTTACGGACGGTTGCTTCGGCTGGCGTGGATCCCAAAAAACAAGCCATTTTTTGCTGGTTTACCGAGTTTTGAAGTCTTTCATGCCAGAAACTGGAGACTACAAACTTTAAACCCAAAATCCACGATTAATAGTCACGTACTCGACACTACCGACTGTTTATGCGAAACTAACGTTGTCCAATTTTACTTAGCATTTTTTTATAGTCGTAGTTATAAATAAGTGCCTCCAAACAGAATCAAAATAATATCGTACATATGTGTAACGAAATTTGAATGAAGCATAGAACAAAAAGAGATTATTTCCCATCTCAAATGCTAAAGAAGGCGCGTACGAGTGTCATGTGGGCGCAAAAAACTTGCGTCATAAAAATATTTTATGCTCATAATAACGACACCAGCTCCAACAGGAACTCCAAACTCCGTACGATGCGTACGAGCAACAGCCGATGTGTCGCAACCGTGTGTGAGTGTGTGTGTACTTCGGACGGAGCACATAAAAGCGCGTACGATCAAACAGTGGACCCTTCCACATTACCAACCGGGCAACCGGACTTTGCTGCTGTCGTCGTGTCAAGACAAAAGCGAATGGGAGGTCCGTCGACTATCAAAGTGTGAAATCGCAACAGTTGAATTGTGAAGTGTTCTTCGTTTAACGACAAGCAATAAAAGCCGATGTGAAAACAAAAAGTTATTACAAACAAATGTTCATAAAATTCAATTCAGAAGTTCATAAATTCTTCAAAGCGTTTCTTCACACACATACACGCAGCAACAGCCAGTTGCGCATTTCTTGAAGTCAAATGTAGACATTTTATTTTTTTTGATAAAATTTAGGCGCAAAGTTAAAGTCAAAGAAAACGAAGGGATTTTCTACTAAAGCAGCCGAAAATTAATGTGCTTCAGCCGCCACCTAATGCCGTCAATTAAGAAATCATCGCCACAAACATTATAATTATCGACAACATGGCAAGTGGCAACAACAACAATAACAGCTTGAACAGCAAGCGCCGTTTAGCCGCCAACATCAATGAGAACTCTTGAAGATTTCTCGAAAACCGCCAAGTACACTCATACTTCATACTTCAGATCAAATAGTTTGAAGAGCAGTTGAAGCGAACGCTTCGAGCTATTTAAACACTCATCGCTGGAAAGCCGCCAAAGCCACAAGCGCATTTGTTGCCGCGCTAATATGCGGTAGCCGACATGGCTAAGACGCCCTGACCCTTGCTTCATACTTGTATACATACACACACACACGCGTAGACGCAAATATATAATTAAGACCGCATATGAAATCTGAGGCTAACGCACATTTATACACACACATTCATACACATACATTCACATCGACGGGAGGTTTCTTCAAATGAGTATATTTAGCTACTGTCTACTTCGTATCGGCTATTTTGTGGTTTTATAAAACTAACAACAACAATTTTGAGATTGTAAAGCCAACAAAAAGCCAAAGCAAAATGAGGAAAACAACACTTCGACACCTTCTTAAGGCCTCGTCATCATCATGTTACTTTGATGTCTTCATTTGTTAGCTGGTCGAAACGCTTTTGTTGGAGCTAAGTGAATTTTTACAAAGCATTTAATGTATTCGCCCTTTAGTGTTTCATCAGCGGCATTTCAGCTCGACTTCAACAAGAAAAAAATACGTAAACCAAAAATTTAATAACACGGTAGCAAGCTATTGCCAAATAGGCTCAGCTTGCCACCTAATTGAAAATAAAAATTCGCAAATATATTTCGAACCAATCCTGATTGCTGTCCGAAATTTAAAGACAAGATACTTCAATTGTAGGAATTCATAAAGGGCGGAACTTAACGGCTCTAAAAAAAGGATATTCAGTCAGCTAGGCTTCAAAGTTAGCAGCACTCAAAACTCCATATGGACGGGAAATCTTAAGCCTAATAAATCAAATAAACATTCGGTGAAGTCATTCAAACTTCCATATGTCAAAATATTTACTATATGAAACAGTATTCGGATAACAGAACTTTATGTCCTGTGTAGAAGTTCACGCAAGTGAAGAAAGTTCTCTGTTTGGAATTCACTTGGTAGTGGCCAGAAACGATTCTTTTACATAAGGCAACTCACGACTTCCGGTCATAGGCCAAGTATCCTCTGGGTAGCCAGAGAACATCCGTTTCAAGACGAGCTAAAGTGAGAAGGCTAAACATCTCCTCACCAGGATTGGGACCCGCCACGTAAAAAACACTACGAATGAAAAGAAGAAAACAGCTTCGGATGAGAGACCTGTCTGGCTGTTATAAGCTCGGTTACAACTGCGTAAACGGTGTCTGCGCCAGTTCAACCAAAACCTCCACAAGGCTTCAATTATCTCAAATTTTGAACAAATACGTTTTGGAAAACCACCTACAATGCCGAATTTCGAAAAATATTTATAAAGAATGTGGAGAAAATTAACTAAACCCTCGTAAATCCGGAAAACCGAACTAGCGAATTTTAGCTGTCTTTGATTCGCCAAGCCTTACCCTCCAGCGAATCGAACAAACTATATTAGATGCTCAAAAAACAGGCAACACTTGTGGTACAGCTCTGAGCTAAGAAGTCTTCTGACGCATGCGTAATAGTGTTATGAGTCTTTCTTAGTAGAGATGTTATTTTTTAGCAGTAACAACGCTGCTGTAGCCCTTTATTTTAGTTTTCTATATATTGCTAAAATTGACTTCAAATACAACAAGAAAAGAAGAAATTTGTACTTTCATTCGTCATTTGAACCATTCACATTAGTAAAACTGAAAAGGGTAGACTAAGTTTTTCACTTTCCGTCGGATACCATATATGTCAGGCCATGCTAACCATCTTTTTCTATGTTTACTTCCCGATTATGGAACTATTCTTGAAGGTTCTATGTGACAATATAATATACATATGTATATACATAAATTCTTAGTCTGATGAGCTGAGTCATTGTGGCTAGTATGCCGCCTCTTGACATCAAGGGAGACAAATTCACGCGATTAGACCAGCTATCAAAACCATCTGTAGAGGTAAAAACAGAGGAGAGACAATGTGGCAGCAACGGAGGCAAACCTGAACCAACGGAAGGTGGACCCACAGACTAGTCCCGGAGTAGACAGACAACATGCAAACCTAGACTTTCATCTAGCCCAAATACTGAGAGAACAGGAATGCTTTAGAAGCCACCTGTTCCGATTCCATGTATAGAGTGCGTAGAAGACTCTGAGCACGTATTTTTTCAATGCCCTCCTTTTCAAATGTAAGGGAAAAGTTAAAAACTTCACTTGGCGGTAGTTTTTCGGTGGAAAATTTGACAGCTATCAGCTGTGTCAGTCCTCTGGTAAATGGAATGGTTGTGACAAGACATATACATTATACTAGGCGTCAGTCAGTTCGTATGATAGATGAGACTTAAAGTCTTTCTCTATACCATGAAGAAATACTTAATCCGCTGATTCCGAGGGAACGATATGAGTTGGGAGTAGGTTAAGTTTAGCAGATTAAAGTTCCGCACTCCGGCTTATGCTTCCTTCTACTATATAGAAAATAAAAAAAATGAGCTGAGTCAATTTTGACATGTCCTTCCGTCTATCTGGATATATGCGTACTAATGACTCAGGTTTAGGAGTCGATCTGAAATTTTATACAAGTTTTTTCTTTCCAAGAATTTTCTTATTTGTCGGAACCGCATATCGGTAGTTCCCTAATAGAACTTAACTATTGCCTATCATTCCCGTTCCCACGACAGTCGGGTCTACTTAACCGGAACGGACTCGGATTTTTATCCAACCAAGTACTGTCCACTTGAAAAAATTCTGCCGTTTCAACAAAAACAAAACATGGTCTCCCATTCAGAAATAATAAAGTATACGTGAGTTTTAATATCACTTTAGGATAGAGGTATGTGCCTCTAAAACTGTTCGCATTTATAGTTATGAATAGTAGAAAGAAAACACGCAATAAAAACATAATCTAACGACACTATACCATAACTATAATCATCAACAGCACGACAATGGCAAATTTTAGGGTTCAAACATAAAAAGTGTAATGTCTATAATAACTTCTGCAACTCGGGCGGAACTACTACATATAATTCACATAAAATGCGCCTTAGTCAAGGTGGGCAGAGTAAAACCGGCATTGGAGCATTTAATTACGGCCCACTGGAAGAAGAACACAAAAACGCAGAAGAGGCAGCAGTAATAAGTGGGCAACTGGACGGCAGTGGTCGCCGCCGAGCGCTTGTGTGTGGAGCCAATTCCCATTTTGTGCGGCCGTAGGGCCGGACTAGTAGCCTTTGAGCGGCCAGCCGGAGCGCCGCTTTAAATGGCGGCAATTTACTGACATAAACGTGCATTTAATGTGTGACATTTACTGCGCTCTTCCCAGCAGCTTGTGCGTTTGGCTGCGTAAATCATATGCGTATGGGTTAGCGTGCGCGTGTGTGTGTGTGTGTGCGGGGCTAATTTAATTTCCCGTAACCGCTTCAATATGTCCCATAGCCGGACAAAGTCAGCAGACATAATAACAATTTCCATGAACGCTACCATTACTTTGTTTCGTACGACGGCAGTTGTTGTTGTTGCGCTTATTGTGCAATCACTGCGGCACACTCACCAATGTGGGTATTTGAGCTGCAGATTGCGTTAGTTTTTGCACACAATGTTGTGTTAATTATTTTTATATAGTTCAGGCACACACTTTCATATAAACTCCGGCACACACACACACACACACATACATATGTATATACGCAAAAATGAAACAATGAAAAGCTCAGTTGAGTTTCTCATGTCCCTCCATTGCACATAAAATACGCTTTATTATGCTTCATATTCATTTGCATGTGCAAATTTATCACACACACACACGCACTTAAATGCATATTTAGTCTCCACACGCACATACTTGAGTACTTGCGTGCATGCGTGTGTGTGTGTGAAAGTGCGCTTATTTGGACCATGAAATTATTATTGGTAGTTTATTTTCGCATAAAAAGTGATGTGTGTCATTTCATTTATGAGGCAACGTTAACTGACCCACCAAATGTCATCCACCGCACCATTAACAACGCCGCATCGCCTTCGTTTCTTCGGTGCTGCTTTCATTTCTCCACTCCATGCATGTACTCGCATTTTTAATGGTCGAAACACCCAACGAAAGTAACTAAAAGTTGGTGTTTGTGAGGCAAATTTGACCATCACCATGTGGTGTGTTCATAGGCGTGTGCGTTCACATGCATATCCAGTGGCAGCTGGCACCGTGAGTGAACGTCAGAAATGCTGACGCTCTGTATGTAGAGAATTTATTATGTATTTTACTTTATTAAATAGCTAAAATATAAAGTAAAGTGGAAATCGAATTTGAAACAATTTAAGGCCACAATGTTCAAAATAAACTATTCTATAGCAAAAAATAAAACTTTTAAATTATACGAGCGTAGGGGGCATGTGGTCTAAACGGTATTTTCATAGTGTTGTTAGCAAATAATACACCGTGACAATCTAGCAAGGCATTAAGTAATACTACTATAAGCAAAAAATAGTAAGACTTTGTTCATAATTTTAAAATTCTTCATTATTATTCAAAATCTACGTCGTCGCCCTCAAAATAGTCAAAATGCCAACGTTTTTTCCAATCCTCGAAATAGTTGTTAAAGTCAATTTCCGGAAAAGCCTGCAGTGCGCGTAGCGATTCACGTTTAATGTCTTCAATTGACTCCAAGTGGAGCGGTCGTTTGAGTTTATCCAATAGACAGAAATCACACGGAGCTAAATCAGACAAATACGGTGGTTGCGGCACGATATTGATTGAAAATTTAGCCTCTTTTTAAAAATAGCTTTGCGCAAATGACTCTTAAAACTCAAATAGGATTCCTTGTGAACAGTTTGGTTGGTCGGTAGGAATACATAGAGCACCACACCTGGATAATTGCAGAGAACTATCAACTGTAACCTTGATTTTTGAACACTTTTGTATTTTTCGGCTTCAGCTCACCTTTGCCACGGTATTCGGCTGATTCATCGTCTGTTTACGGGTCGTAAGTATAGACCCAAGACTCATCGCCAATGATAATACGTTCCATGACACACTGCTAGTCGGAAAGCATTGTTTCACAGACGTTAACGCGACGCTGTTTTTGAAAGATTTTAGTGATTTAAAACCAATCGTGCTTTCACTTTTCTTAGGCCCAAGTGATCTTTCAAAATGGTTTTCACTGATTATTCCGATATTACAATAATGCCAGTGAGATATCTGACTGTTAATCATCGATTCTCAAGCACCAATTCCCTTATTTTATTGACGTGTTGATCATCAGTAGATGTAGATATTGATGGCCGTCCTGGATGAGATTCGTCGTCAACGCGGTCTTGACTCTCCTTGAATAATTTGTACTAATCAAAAACAATTGCTGCCTTGAGAAGTTATGATATAATTGCAACATTATTAGACGTGTCATGGACCCGCCTGTCTGTTACGATACCCAGAACTTCTAGGTATATATTAAAAAGACATATCGATAAAGCGCAAAGAACAACTTATTGTGTCGGCTAATGTCAATACTAACTCATTCGCTAAGCTCGTAGAAAGTATGCTTCAGCCAAAGATGGCGAAAGCTGGACGATAGAAAAGAAATTGTCCAGATGTCTCCACCTCATCTTCCTCCCTGCAACTTTGACAAGTTGCGTCCTCCAAAATCTTCAGACTTACCGCGTGAGTGCCAATGGCTTGCTGTCTACTTAGGATTTCTATTATCGCGAACCTTACAAGGACATTTTATGTTCCACTCCAAAGGAATTCAAAGTCTGGTTCTGGGACTTACGGGACGCCAATAGATCCATCGTGCGAGCTTTCGAAAGCAGATGAACACCTGTTTGTTTCGTTCCTTATGGAATTTAAATAAGGTTCTTTCTTGCAAGCTCAACAGCTTTACAGTTTCCGATGATTCTACTGGGGCCAAGCACCCAGACAATTCTAATATGAAGGTAGCCTGATGCAGCTCTGCTATCGGAGTACATGCGTACTTTCCTAAAATAAGACCCATTTACGATAAGTACATACATTTGCTGCTATTCCTGATTGAAAGACATTGCAGTGGTCTGGCAATATGAAACAATAGTTGGGGTGAGAGCTCGCGACAGAAGACTTCCCGACTCCCCATCGGATGTCCATATGTGCGCGGAGAACATGCCACGAGGAATAAGCTCACCGACACAGTGCCGCAAATTACCAGAGGTGCACGGGAGTTGTATTTAAGTATAAGGCCGTTAAGGGCCATCTTTGGTTATGTACGTGGTACACCACTGACGCCAATTTAGAGGAACTTATTAGGGATGGTAACCCACCAACTTTTGTTTTTAAGTATTTTTTTAGTATCCCGAATACTACATCCTCATTGTTTGGTGTTTTAAAAATATTGCTTATCAAACACGACAGCGACCAAAAATGCTTTAATGAACTATTAAAATGCCCATCAATGTAACTATTACTTTTACTTATTCGAAATGGAGACAAGGGTGACCCACTCTTTCACAAGTCACCGCCAACGCAACCCACATGAGCGCGTGTAACTGCAAAGCGTCGCATTTACAACCTCTGTGCCTTGCTTGCCTGTCAAGGTGGTGACAGCCGAAACGGCATAATATAAGCTGATTGATTACTGTACGCCATGCTGACATTTGACATAAAATTGCAACAAATGAATTTTTGTCAATGAACCAAAATATGTAAAGCACATACAGACGCACCGATAACGGTCTTTGTACGAAAAGTTTTCCCTCATTTTCCTTTTTAAGCTGTGTATGAGAATGTGTTAGCTTTAGCGGGAAAGATGGAGAGAGAGAGAAAAAGAGCAAAGAAACGAAGAAGAGAACGAACGAAATGCCAATATAGTTGGCAAGACAAATGAATGTGCGCTGTGACAAACATCGGAAATTTATTCATCAATTCAGTGGACCGATGAATGCCAAAAACGAGACAGCTAACAAAATGACAATAACATAACAGAGCAACAGAGCGAAGAATAACAAACAAACAAAAAAAAAACATGCACAACAAATGACAGCAAAACGTCAACAAATTCATGTAATTCTTCGATAAATTGACGACCGCTGCGACAGCTAGGTAGGTGGACGACTAACTGGCTCGTTCATTTGGCTAAACTTAGTCTGGCAGTTGGCAGCGGAAGAAAGACTCGTCGATGAATTGTTATTGCCAAAAGTGGTTTGTTGTTGTTGGAGCCAGTCGAAAAATAATGACGAAATGAGCGAGTAACTTAAAGGCTGTGCATACGAAAGCATGTTTACATGTAACTGCGTATGTATGTATTTGCCTCCCCCCTCGTTTGGGCTTACATATGAATATAATATGTGCTTAGGGTTACCAAATAACAAGAAAATCGAAAGAAGAAACTTATTTGACAGTTCGTATTACCAAATAAATTCGAATATAAATTAGAATATTTATTCTTCTCTTCAGATTAATTTAGACTCCGCAAATAGTGCTATAGTCAAAAAATTTTTCGGTAATCCAAATATCTGTATATGCGAACTACTACCTCAGTTTTTGAGATATGAATCTACAATTTTGTACAAGTCTTTTTCTCAGCAAGAAGCTGTTTAAATGTCGGGATCATCGATATCGGACTATTATATCATATATCTGCCATACAAACTGATCGATCCAATTCAAGTTCTTGTATGAAAAACTTTTTTATTAGAGGAGGTTCTTTCGTGAAATCTTACATATATGATTATTGAGAGCATTTCTATAATCTCCGAACATTTTGTTCAGATCGGCTAACTTTAGCATATAGCTGCCATACAAACTCATCGATCCAACTTAATTCCTTGTATCCAAAAATGTTTTATTTGACGAGATATCACCTCCAAATTTGACAAGAATTATTAACCACAACAGTGCTGTAGTCTCTCAAGAAATTGTTCAGATCCGCCTACCGAAGCATATAGCTGTCATACAAACCTACCGATACAACTCAAGCGTTTGTATGGAAAACTTTTTTATTTGTTGAGATATGTCTTCAAAATTTAACTAGAATTATTATACAAAGCAATGCTATTTTCTCCGATTATATCGTTCAGATCGGCCTACTATAACACATAGCTGCCATACAAACTGACCATCAAAAATCAAGATAAAGATCTTTTATACCCTTTTATGCCATAAAAAGTGAGCCTCTGGAGGTTATTAAAGCTCCAATGCAGCCAAAGCAAACGTATTTTCTTGCTTTACATTAATAATTAGCTTATTCGAGCAAACTTCGCAGGCAACCCACTATTTAAATGCATACGAGTACATTTATGCCTGTGTAAGTAGCAGTACGACTAAGTATGCCAACGTGAGTGAATTCAAATAGACATTGCTGTGGAAATACATGAAAAACAATAGCAAGGCAAATATTGGCGGCTGTCATCGGTGAAACCAACCCACGCCAGGCGGTGACCGACGCAGGAGGCCCCAACCGAACGCCCGGCCCATGAAGCGTCCAACCAACCGACCGATTTTGAACAAATGATCATGTCAAATGGTAATTTATGTGCGCTCCAGCGGCAGCCAAGAGTCGCCTGCAGTCAATACGTTTGTATGTATGTATGTGTGTAACAGCAACAACATAAATATGGACATAAAGGCAACAATATTTGCAACTGCCAGCCATGTTGGAGGCCTCTTAAAGCAACACATATGCACAAGCGAACCTTCACATTCAATTGGCCATATGAGACTGTGGCATATGTGTGTGCATGTGTGTGTGCTTACGGCCTGCCAGCGCCTGAACGTATGACGAAATGCAAATTTATGGTAAAACAAAATCAAATTGGCTTAAAGACGGAAATGGTGAATGTGCACAATTGCCGCAAGGACTACTGTAGCCGCACTCGCCCATACCACCAAATCTACGATGGCGTTGCAAGCATGTGCATGTGTTTGTGTACATATGGTGGCAAAAGAGTGCCAACGGTATAGAAGTAAGAGAAAGCCATTCGTTGCAGTCAAGTATTTTTGTTGTTATTACTTTTGGCATTTACCACACATTCTGCAGATGCAAACGGTTTTTGTTGGTACATTTGCGCGAGTTTGGCGCGCATGCGCAATAAATCCATAAGCTGACAGACGGCATATTGTTTGCTACTCCTCTTGGCTGCCTTGCATACGTGCATATTCCTACATACTGTTATATTTACATAAATATGTGTGTGCATTTGTGCCGTTGCCGATATTCATATTGCTGTCGTGGTTTAGTGTATGTATGCTCCTTGGTAAGCGTTTCTACTTCACTACTCTAAATACTTTCGAATCAATTCTTTCCAAACGTAACCGCCTTGGCGTTGTCGCTTAGCTTGGTTTTCCTGCGAGTTTTCTTTTCGTTTTCAATTTTCTTTTTCGACATTGTTAAGCAGCTGGTCACTTGGGGCGAGCGCAGTGTGGCTGGCGTAGTCTAACTGGGTCCCCGTGCTGCTTAAAATTCACCTCAAAGCCATAGCCACATTTAATTCGTCTTAACGAGATCGCAGAAAGAAAGGCGGCACTTTGACGGCGGCTGCTCGCAGCACTTCAATTGCTGCGATTTGGACGCGACGCTGCAGCACACACCATAAGGGAAAGGATTTGATGTAGCCCTTGGGTATTTGAAAATGGTGGCATTGTGTGGTTGTCGGTTGCCTGCGTTCGAAAGCTAAAAGACTGACTGCAAATAATTTAATTTATAATATTGTTTAAAAGTAAGCTATGATATGGAAAGCTTTGAAAAGTTTACTTCAGTGGTCGCATAATTTGAAGTTCGGTTTTATTATAAGTATACTATTGTCTCTATAGAACAACTAATTATAGTTATAGTATGATGAAAGTAAATTTTAATGCAAATCAGGTGTTACTATGTTGCATTAAATAATGTGACATGTATTACCTAATTATGTATGGCTAATAGCGCAAGTATAATAACTGCTGGACAATCGTAATCTTAAGGGTGGGGTAACATGGATTTACGTGTTTAAAATAACGATTTTCGATCTTATTAAACTATAAAACATCTCTAGAATATTGTTCTAAATTTTCAAGTTGATCCCAGTAATAGTTTCAAAGATACAGCCTTGAGAACTTGTGCCCTCGAACCTAGCTAGGCTAAGTGCGCCATCTTTAAATACGAAAAGTGAGAAGTCGATTGGCAAGTTTTCTCGAGAACTACCCAACCGATCTTAATAGAATTTTACACAAGTCTTTTAGATACAATTTTTAAAGACCTAGACGAAGGGTTTTTTTCGATTACAATTATTTGAAAAAAATTGTCGGGAAATTTTCACTTTAATTTAAAAAAAATCAAATTTTCAGTTTTGTTTTCCTTTGTCCAAGTTCTACGTTAAGATTTTAACTAGTCACAACAGTTTAGTCATGCCCATCTATTTGTATATATGCGAACTAGTCCCTCAGTTTTTGAGCTATCGATCTGAAAGTTTGTATAGGTCCTTTCCTGAAAAAAACTGCTCATTTGTACCGCCAATACCGGATCACTATTGCATAAAGCAGATATAATAACTGATCTACCAAAATCCAGTCCTTGTATGGAAATCTCTTTTATTTAAAAAAGAAATCTTCAAGAAATTAGGTATAGATTTTTGCCCAGAGAAGTGCTATAATTTCAGAAAAATATGAGCAGATCGGATCACTATATCATATAGCTGTCATACCAACTGATCTTTTAAAATCGAGTTCTTGTTGGGAAAACTTTATTATTTGGCGAGATATCTTGACGAAAAATGGCTCAGATTATTGCCTACAACAATAGTAAAATCTCCGAAGAAATTTGCCAGGTCGGACTACTATTTCATATGGGTGCCAAACAAACTGATAGAACAGAATCAAGATGACGACATTTTTATACCCTTTGTGCTATAAGAAATGTATGATGTGATGGGAAACCCGAAGTACTATTGCTGCACTTAAAAAAAAATAGTGCATCCTATATAGAAATAAAAAAACAATTGCAGTGAGTGAGTGCAGCTATTGTTACTCAGGTAGCGAAAATTGTGCGCAAGCTCAAAATGGCGCCGTTGCTAGCACAAGTAAGCGGCAAAAGCTACCCAAAATAGAAAAATGTCTAAAGGCATTCGGCGGAAAATAGTGAGGCTCTTTATCTTTATCGACGAATGCCAGCTAGAAGCAGTGACAGAAGCCATTCAGTTTCTGCGACGCAGACCATGTGAACGTTATGCGGAGAACTGCAAAAAAACACCCCCAGTGAAATGATTTGGAGCTGCATATCGGTGAAAGGTCCAAGGACCAATTTATTTTGCTGAAGGAACGATAAATAGTGAGCAATACTTGGCACACCTCCCGACGAACGACTGAATTCCTTCACTACTTGCATATCGATATATACCCTGGGCGGGCAATTCACCCGCCCTAAACCCCATCGAAAATTGTTGGGCGCTCCTTAAATAGAAGGTGTATAACATAGAGGATGTATGGCTAATTGATCCAGATTTAAAAATATATAATGATAAGGAATTGTTTACAAAGTATGCCTCAAACAGTGAAAGCTTTTATTAAAAATAAAGGTACAGGCAAATGTCCATTATTTTGCGGGGTGAATCCATTGAAAATCTTTAAATAAAAGTCAGTAATGGCTAGTAGACCGCTAACTATACACCAGTTGCTTTATATAATATAATATGTATGTTGGTTGCATCTCATAACCAGTGTTTATACAAACTATTCAAGCTGCTTTAGAAAATAATATTATATCGTCTGCAAAAAAAACATCGGCAAAAGTCCTTAATAATTATTTAAATGACTCTAAATTCAGTGAAATTTATTTACTATTTTTCAAATAATTTATAATCGTACATATATACATAAACATATATACATAGGCACATAGTTAACTGACGGCATAAATTTTAACTTTGATTATTTGAGCACTTTGTTTAACTAACAAACGACTAATAAACAAGGCAACAAGTGCAATTTATACATAAATACATATGTATGTATGTATGTATATGGTAATAATATAAAAGTTACAAAATTACTTTTACACTACTTCAGTCACCGCTAACTGTATATTTTCGTCATACAGCAGTGCCACAGTTAACTAAAGCGCCTAAGGAGAGGCGATAGTTCCATTTTAACGTTTACCACATTGAATGCAAATATATTGAAACCTAGATAATTGAAAACTCCACGAAGTGCGGTGGACAAGCGACAAGGACTGACAAGCAAAGCTCACTCGCTCAACACAGCAATCAACGGCATCACCACCAACTAACGACCAATAACAATTTAGTGATATTCGACATGGGTACGGTGGCACATGAAGGCAGAAAATTTGTATAAAAATTATCAAAGAGGGTCTCAAATTTCTAGATATAGAAGAAGGAAGATAATGTTAGGAGCCTATTTGTTAGTGACTTTTTGCATGCTGAAAGGGGTTAAAATATTCTGAAGCTTTTGGAAATTCATGAAGCATTTTAGATATATTATTTGTTTACTGAAGGGGGCACAATAGAACCAATTTCGCAGAGATGAGGATATTTATCTTATTTATCGAAATAAATGATACTGAGGACGCTTTGCTAAGCCTCAGCTCATCTGTATAGTTTAGACGTCCTTGTTATCAGTTTTACAAGCTCCGGCTCATCTGAAAAATATAGGCGAAGTTGGCTGCGGCTGTTCAAATATACAGCAAATGAGCACACCTAGAATTTTTCACTGTATACTTACAGTTAAGCTATTTTCCTAGAATTTGCTCGAAGTTGCTATTATTTTACACATTCGGAGTTTATAGGCTACTCAAGACCATTTATTGTTTATCAGAAGCATATCGGAGATAGGGAGATCGGAGGCAACTTATCCCGCGCCTGGAATCTCAGGAGAGAACCTCTCTGGGATTTTTTTCTAAGCCTCCATTTGCAGGTGGAAAAATTCCAAGTTTAAAAACGTATTTTGAAAAGAGCGTACTTTATACATATTAAATCACTCAGCTCAATGAAGCCCAGTTTTCCGAAAAAAATCTCCTGCAACATTTATATAAAAATTGTCAGCAATACACTGTCTATCGTTAGTTCCGTATACCTAATGTGAAAAACAATATTTTTATACCCTGAACAGCGGAACTGTCCGCATAAACTTTTTTCTTCGTCTTCGTGTATATTCTTAGCACTGTGTGCTGGATGTGGTCTATTCGGTCGAATATTACCAAATAATGAAGGCGTAAGGCTTTCCATGATAAAATGCCAAACAATATCGAAAAAAATAAATTAGCATGACATAAAAAGTCAACGGGAAAAAGTACATCTACTTAGATTATCTGTTATATATAAATGATCAGTTTGACGAGCTGAGTCGATTTATTTCTGCCTCTCTATTCTCTGTATTTCTGCCTGTATTTACTCGAACTAGTCCCTAAGTGTCTGAGATATCGATTTCCCCTCAATAGGAAGCTAGGAATTGTCGATGTAGGACCACTTTAGCATATAAGTATGTAGCTGTCATACAAACTAAAGCATCATGATCGAGTGTTTCCATGGAAAATTTCTTTATTTGACGAGATAGCTACATAAGATTTGGCACAGATTATTATTTTAAGCAAAGGTATGATTTCCGAAGAAATAGTTCAATTCGGACTACTATAGGTTATAGCTGCCATACAAACTGAACGAACGGAATCAAGTGCTTGTATGGAAAACTTCTTCATTTGGCGAGCTATCTTCACGAACTTTGGCATGGACAATTTTCGAAAACAACAGTACAAGCTCCAGAGAAATTGTTGAAATCGAAGCACTATAGCATATAGCTGCCATACAAACTGATCAAACTAAGAAAACTTGAACTCGTGAAGGGTATTATAGCTGCGGCGCAGTCGAAGTTAACGTCTTTTCATCTTGTTTTTTTTTTTTTTTCCTACTTTTCTTGCTGGTGCCGTGTCGTTGTCACCAAAGATGGCAGCGGGAACGCTATGGTGACAGACAAAGACCAAGGAGATGTTCGACACCATAATGGAAGATAGAAAAATTATAGAAGAAATTGTCTGCAACTTTGATGGCAGCGACTCAGCAACGGCAGGAACAACAACCAAACAATTGCAAAACTACGCAATGCATGCAACAGTAGATCGAGTTGTGCAAATTGGTGGATATCGATGAGAAGCGGTGCAATCAAGTCGAACGAAATACTTTATTGTGCATAAAAATGTAACAGAAAAGTATATATGTATGTAATAAAGAGTATGTATATACATACTATGTACATATGTGTAATACATATACAGCTATGCATGTGCATAGATATGTATATAGAAGCAGCGTTGATGCACTCCAAACTTGCAATGGTTTCATATAATTACATACATACATATCATATCATACATTGGTATCTATATATACTACATACTATATAACATAACATATATCATAGATGCATAGTTGATAGTCCACACAGGCATTCGACGCATGCGCACCTATAGTGGCTATCGCCATGGCAGTAGTAAATCGCACAATTTATGGACCGTCGCCGCTTCATCGTTCCACTTTAAATGGCCGAACGATTTACGAGCTCCTTAGTTGGCGAAAATTGCTCCTACTTGCACTTACATGGTGGCTCTGGCCATTTTCTTCGCTGCTCGCAATGGTCTCACTAACGATTGGCACTTAAATTGCTGTTCGTTTCACTTTTAGACGCTGTGCGTTTGCTGAATACCGAAGGATTTTTATGGCATGACGGAACACAGTGCTGATTAGAAAAGTGTAGTATGTATCTCAACGAAATTGGACTATCAAATAATTGCCTACACGGCAAGCACGGCAAGCAATTATGATGCACCTGCCGAAATAGAGTTTCATGCAACATTCTGAAACGCGGTAAACACAGCTGCGTTGGACCAAACCGAACTTTATTTACACACATAAGAGTATGTTTGTTTGCATGTGTGCATCTCTGTGCAAATTAGCGTCAAGTTACAGCGCGTTTGATTACAAATATTGCTTGTGAAACACACGCACAAATAGACGTGTATTTGATTGCGCGATCATGGATCCATATAGAGACAGACAATTAATATTGCTTGTTGCAAGCAATTCACTTATGAATGTATGTGTGTATGTGTGTATATATATGTACATGTATGTTTGTGTGTAGGTATGTGTGCATGTATGTATGTGTGTATAATATATATGTATGCATGTCGGTACGCACCTGAAACGAAATTCAAATCAAAATTATGCATTGGCCAACGCCATCCAACTCAGCCAATCCATTAGTCGTATTTTTCTCGTGGCCAACGCTTTATTGATATTCAATGCGCAAACACGCACCGCAAAAGCAGGAAAATATTTTTATTTCATTGCCACACTGGCCGCTGCCGCACCACACCGCAGCGCAGCGCTTTTCCTTTGTAACCTGCGGTACTTTGTCAACACGCCGCACACACATCGAAATAGACGTGCAACATTGGCACCGCCAGAGAATGCCGTGGAAAAGCAGCGTGGCGAATCCGCCAGGAACCCAAGGCGAGCACAAATCAAAGAAAAGACAAATGCGTTTGTATGACTGCGGCGTATATTTGTATACACCGAGGTATGACTACAAAAGCAGAGGTTACTTATGAGCAACGGTGCAGCGGTGGAAAGCGGCGCAAGCAGAAACCTCAAAGTAATGTTTATTTTGACTAGTCGCCCGTTGCCGTTGGTTGTTTTCATTGTTGTTGCGCCTCGACTGTCATCACTTGCTCGGCCAACATAGCAACAACAACTAAAACAATAAAGCGGCCAACAGCAGCGTAGCAACCAATGCCGTCGCAACCATTTAGCAGCAAATGCCGGTAAGGCTGTGCGTCAGTGTGTGTGTTTGTGTGCGGCTGCCTTTGGCGAACGTGCTCATCACGTTTATTTGCCATTTGCCAAGGCGTTTATGTGCGTCTAAAATATGAGTTGTTGTCACTGTTTATCCGCACTTTTCTATAAAAGCATAAATGCTTGTCTCGGCCACGTTGCTCGTCGATTTTAATTCTTGCCACGACAACACGCAACAACAACAACGCCAACAACAATAGTGATAAATAAATACCATGAATGCAATGCGACAACGCAAATAAGCAGTAAACAAATAAATACATCCAACAAACCAAGCAAATGCGTGAGTCTGCATATATTTTCCGCTCGGGCATTTATCCTCGAAACGGTGAAATTCCCTCTGCTCATTGACACTTTCATTACACTACGTGAAGTTTATTGTCTATGCACTAGCATACCCGCAAAGGACGACGCGTAGGGAGCAAACATCCTTTGGCAAGCGTTGAAGCGGGGTTTCTCGTTGCTCAATCTTTGAAATTTCGAGAAAATTACTTTACATAAAAATATTAAGTCATTGAAATTAAATTTGGGGAATCCGGTGCACAAACCGGAAAAATTTGGGAAATCATTGTGACAGAATTAAAAAAAAAAAAAAAATTCTTAGAATACAAAAGACATAAAAGGCTTATTTAATTTTGATAATCTGGCAACACCATTTTCATTTAATACCGTAATGCTGCCATGAACCTGTCTCAATAAATACAAACAAAACAACTGCAAACGAAAATCGCATGCGGCTAAGAGCTGTAAACTCGACAGAACTCTGCCGCTACAACAACAACACGTTCCCACGCCAGTCGGGTCTATATAACCGAAACGGACACATATTTTTATCCGACCAAGGATTGTCAACTCGGCAGAATTCTGCTGCTACAACAACAACAACCAAGTGTGTGCATCACAGCGAACCAAGAACGGCTAAAAAGGGAATCTCTCTAAGAATATTTTGATAAGTAGGTTGGCATTAGAGACAAATCAAAAGACCGAAGAAGGAGAATGTCAGATGTTCACTGAAAAAAGTTCTGTCAAAAACCTATACATTTGTTCGATTACAAAGTTCTTCAACGAGGTTATTGCTAGATTCAATCGTCCAATTACAGTCAATATTACATAAGTTGTACTTAAAGCTGCTAATTCAAGACTGAAATTCTCTCTGCATTAAGATTCATATTTTCGAGAAAGCGATTCATCAACTCGATTACGAATTAAACCCATATTTGACAAATAGTTGCCTTAATGAGGTTTGCTATTATGTTTAAAAAATGATTTTCGGCAATTGATCGAAATTCCTGCGTTATCTTCCAAGCATAGACTCGAAGCGACTTCACACAACCCGACAAAAAATAGTCCAGTGGTGTTAAATTGCCCGATCTTGGAGGCCACCTCACAAACCCACGCTGTGAAATAATGCACCCATCAATAGTTCCCTTCAAGAAATGTATTGTTTCGTTGGCTGCTTGGCATATAGCGCCATCCTGTTGGAACCAAATGTCGTCCCCATCAACACCCGCCAACTTCATTATGAAAATCGAGATCGCTCTCTGGCCAACCTTACCTTTTGTTTTGGGCGCATTCAATTCAACGTGCGATGCTCTCATCGATGGTCGTTCGGCTTCAAAACTTCTTGTATGTCTGGCCAACCTTTTTGGGCGCATTCACTGAACGTGCGACGCTCTCAATGATCCAAGTTTGAATTTTGGATCTTTCTTCATAAAGTAGATAGGCAGAACTTCAATTGGCGTACGCGATGGCGGATGGACTCATTCGGGGCTACTTCGATGCTCTGCTCCACAGTAGCAATAGCATCTTTGTTGTTCTCTTTAGGGCGTGTCCGAGGATGCACATTATATACTAAAGTAAATGTGCTGCGAGGTCGATCCATGGTTGCTCGAATTACTGATTCTTCAAACTAAAATGAGCTTCATCGCTGAACAAATTTTTCCGGTGAAAATCGCGATAGATGGCCATCTTGTCGTGGACCCTATTCTTTATAAAATGGCAAACCAGCCTGACTATCAGTCACGTAATAGCTGTCGAAAAGAACCAACACCGAAAAAAGTATTGCTTATTGCAACCCACACGCCTAAAAAGCACACTTTATATTTAATGAAATCGTTAGCAAAATGTTTCAAAATTTAACTAATTGTATTTTTTATCAATAAATAAACGCTTTGTATCTCATAAATATATTTTTTATCAACGTCTGTAAGTCGATTGGTGGTGTCTCGAAAGCAAAATGAGTCTTACAACCATAAAGCTTCCGAGAATCCAGCTTCACTTATTTGCATAATGAATTTTATCGCCATTTAGATCGAATTTGTTTTGCTAATGAGCTTATAAATAGTCGCTTTGAAACCCTCAATGCCACACATACAATTACATATATACAAAAACAATTCAATTCGAAAGCAAATACACAAATCTTTCAATACAAAATCCATATTAATGTCTTCGCAACGGTCGTTGCTTTGAGAAGCAACAGTCATTAATTGGCTTTGGAAGACACGAAAAGTGGCACAATTGAATACATTAGCATATAAACAACAACAACAGAAGAAGTGATATTGAAAAGTGTGTAGATTGTGCGGCAGGGTGTCTTTTTATTTCTCTGCTTTCTTATTGAAATTTAATTAAGTGCAGCGGTATTGTGCTTCCCACTGCATAAATCAAATATAGCCGGGTGCATCTGTTGCATATCGCTGCACCGACAATAATGCGTTTCCCCTCATTTTCCGAGCGATTGCTTAGCGGCCGTTCGAGTAAATATTTACATAGCAAAACGCATTAAACACAAGTGTAACATACATACAAACATAACGCACAAATGTTAGTGTGCGTGTGCATAGGCTATGCAACTCAATCTGTAATTGAGGCGCAACAGTTGCATGCGTGGAAGAAATGTGGCACCATATGCTTTTGTGGTGTGACAATTCTCCCCTTTTGACATTTATCTGCATTAACGCTAAACTGTATTTGAGCGTGTGTGCACGGAGTCACAAGCGGGCGCTTAAGATATGTCAGTGCGGTACGCATTTTCGTTGACAACTTGTGTTTGTTCTTCTCTTTGGAAGATGCCCCGATTTTTCCTCGTATGAATATCCTTCGATTGTCTGTGAGAATTTCGCTCCCCTGAAGTGCTTGACGCACTGAACGGAACGTCAGAACGCACCCTTAACCAATTTAAATCGCTGTTTGCGTGGGAAACTGAGGGAAGGCGTTGCTAACAAATATTTACTAGTTCATAAAGTTCAATGCAACTATGCGCATCTGTTCTAACATATCTTCATATACACGTTGGTATATACGATGTATGTATGTATATTTTACATTGTTGTAAACATTCTTATATACATATACATTAAATGCACCGTGTTTTAATCAGCTTTTATAGTAAACATTAGCTGCCTTCGATTCGCCATTTCCCTGATCGATTTTGCTCTCTTGTCAAAAAAATTACATGTGAAAAGAAGTCAGAAGACTTACATATACATATGTATATTAATGCTAGCGCAGGGTTGTCCCCGTTTGTTTGAAGATCTGGTATAATTTGTTCAACTCGCTACTCTCCAGAGTTTGGAAAATCGAAGCCAGCTTTTTAATTGTATTATTTAAGAGCCTGTACTGAAAAATGATTTGTCTCACACACAAAAAAATGCTTTTCCCCCTTATTTTACACCCATTTATCGGACACATTTGAATTATAGTTTTCGTTATGTTTGCTTGCGTAGAATACTGAAACATAATTGCTATTTACGGAAGGCTCTAGATATCGGTTTACTTGAAAACGCAGATAACAACCCTGACTTTAAAATTTGGGGAGAGTTTGGAGTATTTGGCAGCATCGCTTAAAATTTTTCGACAAATAAAAAAGTTTTTTACTCGTATATAAAGACTTGATTCCAATATTCAGATTGTAAGGCAACACGTTCTGTAAGGAATGTGTCTCGCGCGCTTTGGTCAACTTATGGTCAACATAATCGGTCTATTGAGTATACTATTCGCAACATCATCACCCATCTGAGACCCAGCATGCATTATATGAGAATATTCGCTCGAATAGACCACGTTCAGCACGCAATAAAGAAAATATGGCAACCATAGCCGAGAGTGTACTCGAAGACAGCTTGTGCAAGAACTGAAATCGGTCGACCTTCCCAAGCCACATCGCGTCGCTCGATAAGCTCCGGAAAATTTGCAAGAAAATCCCACGCTTTCGAGCCAAATTTTGTCCAGCGTTGAGACCCATTCTGGCTCAATGAGTATACAAACAAGCAAAATTGCTGAATTTGGGATGAAGAGCAACCTTAAGTGATACAAGATGCAGTTTCAATAAGACTGCGCCACTTCCGATACATCGAATAAATCAATGGATCTTTTAACAGAACACTTAGGTGAGCAGATAATTTCACGTTTTGGGCCAGTCGATGTGCCACCAAGATCGTGCGGTATCACACCGTTAGACTTTTTTCTGTGGGGATGTGTAAAATCTAATGCTTTTGCGGACAATCCCGCTTCGATTTAGGCCTTGGAGCAAAACATCACGCGTATCATTCGCCAGTTATCAGTCGAAATGCTCGAACGAGTCATTGAAAATTGGACTCAACGGATGGACCATCTGAAATGTAGACGCGGCTACTTCTTCTCAAAATATATGCCGAAGAATATTCTTTTGAATGATAATAAACATTTCCATAAAAAGTAGTGAATCTCGAAATGAATCCCTGTTTATATTCAAAGTATTCAAGCTCAAAAAATTGAAAATATGTAATAGACACAACCATTTTTGAATAATTTCCTGATTTTCAAAATTCAACCGTCTATAAAAAAGATTGATAGTATTCGATAATACAAACTGTTGTTTGCGATAGCTAGATGATATTTTATAGTATAGTTTAAATGGTTATCTGTTTTCCAAAACTTATAAACTCTGTAATTGTCTGTGAGCCCAGTTTTTAAGTGGAAACAAATGACTTTCGTCGAAAAATGCTTGTAGTTAGCGAAAGTGAAGCTTGACATAAAAAAAAAATCTATCTTCGCAAGTTAGGAGAAAGAGTTAAACATTGCTCCTGATCCCCTAAGCAAACCCGCCACAAAACAATGTGGGTATCAAGTTAGACGGTTATCTCAGTTTTTTTTTAAATACTATCGAACTGCATTTATATGCATAGCTATCTTTTTAAGCCACGTAGTACATACGTACGCTTTGACAAATCAATATCTGCATTTCCAGCCACGATCAACGCGCATTTCGCCCCATTAAGTACTTTAACCTCATTAACGCCTCAAAATTGACCCGAACTTCGTGTCGACAATAAGCAAAGGCTCGGTCATAATTAGCCATCACAAGCCGCAGCTTTGTTGTGATTTTCCCAACAGTTAAATGGCAGCAATTAGGTGCCATCCTCCGCCAGCAATGCATTCGCCAACCGATCATGCCGATCTCATTGAATACAGGCTACTATTTGCCTTCGTGCCTAACTAACTAACATTGTACCTGTATATTGGGTATTTCGTATTTATGTGCGCCAAGCAAGTTGGTCTCACAATCGCATTCGCACTCACCTGATCGCGCGCCAATTGGAACCACGTCTTGATGATCAGCGCCAAACGAGTGTCGTGATAATTTTTCGTTGTCTTGACGCTAATGAAAATGTCATCGAGTTCAGTGATCGGCGGCTGTGGCGTCGCCGTAACGGCGCGCTGCCACAGATCGTGCAGTAGTTCACCGTTGCGACTGCGACGCGCCAAGTCGTCCAGCCGCGCCGCCGCCGTCGCGTCTTCCTCGTTGATTTCGATGTCGGAGAAATTGAAACTTTTTATGTCCTTGCGAATGATGTACGAAGTTTGTGCATGCGGAGCTGCCTGCGACGGGACGAATGGCGGTGGTGCAGGTGCTACCGCCGACCTCGCGTTTACCGTTTGATGAGCGGGCTGTTTTGAGTACAGCGCAGATTTTGGCAGATTCTTCAGCAGTTTGCGTTGCTGTTTCTGCTCATGTTGCTTTTGTTCGTCCAATAATTTGAGCTTTTGTTGTTGTGGGCTCTTTAAATTACGTAGCGGTTTGGTGTGAACCGAGGTTTGCTGCGCGGCCGCTACTGATCTGCTGGTGGTGGAGGACTGGGTCTGAGCTGCAGCAGCAGGAGAGGTTTGTGTCTCAACTATGTAGTGCTTTTGCGTCGGCAGCTGCTGTAAAAACCAAGAAAATCAAAATTTGAAGAATTAAATGATGCTATTAAGTGCTGAGGCTGCTGTAAATTACGTATATACCATAAACATACATACATATGTGTGTACAGTTATGGGTATATGCATGAGTGTGGCTGGAAATGTGGGCTGCGTGTAGGCCGCCTCTTTAGCTGATAATTCAAGTGAGCACTGCCGGCTAGAGCAACAGAACTTCTGGCTTTCTGGTTATTCACGATTTTAATTTATTTCGTAGAAGCAGAATCCCTCTCCAGAAGCCAGAAGCACAACTCAACGCCTCCGCGCCACTTAACAAAGATGCATATCGCGTCGTACTCAACAGCACTAGCTAAACAAACAAAAACATACAGAAGTGCATATCCGCACGGACATACCTACATGTACATATATACTTACGCGTTTATTTATATAGGTCTAAATGGATACGCACTCAGTCGCTCATGCATTTGCTTTCATGTGCGTTTACCTAGTCATACACGATTCCTAAAACCCACACGCATGCGCATTGCATGGCTCTGCCAGGCTGCAAGCGGAAGATCTTAGGCGCAGATAGTCGTTCGTTGACACAAATGCGTCATACATATTTAATTGTGAATGCCTGGATGTGTGTATGTGGTGCATGCCTTGTTCGTCAAGAAAATGTGTGTTGTGCAACTCGAGATTGATGTTGCTTTTGTTTTATTACCATTGTCGCCGTGAGACATGCGCACTGACAGTTCGTTCACGGAATCACTCAGCTCTGTGGCCATGTAATCTTCTATGCACAAACACACATTTACACGCTTTTATATCCTATTTGAACTGGCGCAAGTCATTTCCATTTGAAATCGTAAAAAATCGCTCCAATTGTTAGGTTGAATTTGTTTTTTGTGGGAAATATAATGCAATACGCTATGCTCTAAACTATCTTGGAGTTAAATTTCTTAAATTTAGCTGATTTTTCTCTAAACATGTTCTCAATTTTTAAAAATAAAAAAATTGTATCTTTACTCCTCTGTAATGGCAATCACCTTATGTAAATATGAAAGGTTTCGAGGTGAAAGAAGCATGAGGGCGATAGGAGATAATAGTCTAAAGCTCCCAAATTTACTAACTACATAATCTAGCGAAATCAGTCTAAGATGCTGTTAGAGGAGCACTGGTTATATTCAAATCACATCAAATCAAAATCATATCAAATCAAATCGTCGTTATGAACTTCATTTTGATCGTTCAGTTTATATGATAGCTATAAGCTACAGGTATAGTCGTCCGATTTGAACAATTTTTTCGGGTATATTATCGTTGCCGTGTGTAATAAGCCATGCCAAATTTCATGAAGATATTTCGTCCAATAAAAAAATTTTCCATACAAAAACTTGATTCCGATGGTTCAGTTTGTATGACAACTATCTGCTCTAGTGATCCGATCTAAACAATTTCTTCGGAGATTTAATCATTGTCTTAGACAATAAGCTGTGTCAAATTTCTTGAAGATATCTCGTCAAATGAAAAAGCTTTTCTTACAAACTCTTGAACGCTCGTTCAGTTTGTATGACAACTATATGCTATTGTGGTCCGATATTGTTGGTTGCTTGGCTTGGACGTATGAAAATACAGGTCGCGTCTAAACCGGATTGCGCAAACCAGACTATTTTGCTTCCGCAAAAAACGCTCGACTGTTGATGCAATTAAGAAGCTCACAGGTATTGCGGTATGCATATCTATTGATAGAAGAATGCCATAGAAGGAGATGGGTTGATGCACGGCAACAAAGACTACTGCGCGGTCATAACGCTCGATATGAAAAACGCTGCCTAAAGAAGTACAGATTATCGGATACGCCGATGATATAGCGGTAACTACAGTAGTCAAAGAAGTCCACCAAATTCAGAATCTATGTATGTAGTGAGACTATACCAAAAATCAAACATTGGCTCAAACGAGAATATCTCCATAAATATTGACGGACATATGATTACAACACAATAAGCACTAAAGTACCTTGGTTTAATGATAGACGCGAGATTCAGCTACAAAGTCCGGATCTTAATATGCAAGAATGGCCAAATCAGTGTTACGGCTAAGCACAATTAGAACTATTGTGGCATTCCGAACGATGTCTCATGAAGTCGCTGGTAATATATCTGGAATAATGCCGCCAGACATAATGACTCGAGAACTTAAGAAGATCTACAGGGTTTGTCCGAAAAGTAATAGGAGAGATTTTCTTCCGCCGCGACTGTACTTCGGAGCGTTGGAGCAACGATTGGATTCGGTAGAGGGCATTCGTAGCTAACGAACGAGCGGCTAGCTAGTTGCAAGAGGCAATCTTCCGAGTGGCCCACGCCGCCGTCTCCTCGCCCAAAAAGGGAAGAAAAATCCAAAATGAAAACGATGCTTATTGTATTTTTTGACATCAAAGGCATTGTCCACCATGAATTTGTTTTTTCTGGACAAACCGTCAACGCCAAGTTTTACATGGAAGTCCTCAAGAGACTCGAAGGATAATCGAGTTGCAACGCGACAACGCCCCGACTTACACCGCCTTTCTCGTGAACAGCTACCTAACCAAGGTCGGTATGCCAACGCTTCTGCATCCGCCCTACAAGCCAGATGTGTCCTCTCCCGGACTTTTTTTGTTTCCTTGCCTGAAAAGGCCGCTGAAAAGCAAGCATTTTAAGACACAGGGGATACAAGCAGCATGCACCTTGGCTCTCAAGGCTATTCCGGAGAATGTCTTCCGGGATGCTTGGAAATCGCGCTGGCAGCGCTGCATCGACACAGAAGGAGCCTATTTTGAATGTTTTTAAAGAATTATAACGATTTAGTTCAATAATTTTTTTTTAAATCGACTCAAACCTATTACTTTCCGGACAAACCCTGTATGACAAAAGCAAAATTATAGGCAGGAAGCTAATAGTGGCAGAGCGTAAAGAGGAAAGACAACTCAGTACACGCGAATGGAAAAATCGTTAGGACACAGCAGCAAAGGGAGGATGGACGTACCGATTAATGAATAAAGTACAAGAATGTGTGGAACGAAAGCACGACGATATAGACTTTTAACGACGCAGTTTCTAACAGGACACATATATACATATGTTTCAGAGAGTGCCTGCATAGGTACGGTGATGACAATGGAGTTACTTGCTCTTTCTATGGTAGCAGTATCCAAAATGCGGAGCATATATATTTCTACTGCCTGATATTTACGACAGAGTGGCAAGATCTGGAGATGGAAGTGGCAGACCGAATAATACCTGATAATATAGTGCCGTATAAGCTGCAAACGAGACAAGTATGATATACCATGAAGAGGATGGCAGCTCTGATACTGCAAGAGCTAATAAGGGCCAAAAATAAAGAAAGAGAGAAGCTACATCCGCGAATATCGAGCCAATGACGTGAGAAAATAGACTCAGCTGCTGGCTCAGCGATGTAATGCTTAGTGGCGGTCTCAAGGGCTTTTCCATAAAGCTATAGATGACGGAGTTAAGGGTTTAGTAAGTAGGCGCATTGTTTCGCAAGTCCAATATAGTAAGATTATACTTATTAGGCGTGCTCTCGAATGAGGTGCAACTTTAGCGAGCAGTACGAATCGTACATACAGCATACATACTAAATATCAGCATCTATGGAAGCTTCCCCTTCGGAAACAAAAAAAAACTGATTATTGTTAAAGTGGTTCTGAAGCGACGCGAGCTTCTTCTAGAAAATATAGGAGAGCTGAATGGCTGAATGAAAAGAAAGTACACGAATATGCCTACCATATCTCTGTTCTTTATTTTATGTGAGCTTGTATGTATGTATTTACTTGTGGGCATATCTATTGATAGGAGATAATGTACTTTGAATTCACTAATTGCTTTATGGCTATTGCTTTGTTTATGATTTGTTTACTTGAGGCATACATAAAGGACGCATACTCTTTAGTTTATCTGCATCTTCTACGAAAACGCACGCATGCGCAATGAATATGCAGCAATTACTTTACAATATACAGTATACATATGTATATGTACATATGTATGTATGTGTATGGGAGTCATATATGAGTTTACTAGCCCTCGCAATGAGATACCAGGTATGTATGTTTTATCTAAGTAAGCGCTTGACCCACTCAAGACAAACCCTGTCTGCAACATAAAACATCACAATAAGTGATAACGAAGAGAGTAAACAAACGCCACAAAGGTACATGCATCAAAAGGTACTCAACTTGTGTAAGCATACATGGAATTATATACATACATATGTACATACATATGTATGTACATATATGCTAAAGGCATGTTTACACTTCTTCAAAGCAGGCACAGCGCGCTCGCATTTCATTTTTATCGCTTCTCAGATGTTGTTGCAACGCGATTCACGGAATAAGCAAAGGCAATGACAGCGACCGCCAAGCAATTGCTGATATCCAACGTGAAATCCAACAACAACAGGCACAACAAGTAAATGCATAAATATGTATGTATGTATGTGTGTGTTTGTGGCACACAACAGCAGCATTTGATTAATTTCTGCTGATAACAGGTTCATTTGCTTTGCAGCGCTTCAGCACTCACTTCACTCAACAGCGTTATTGCATTGTGTTGTTGTTTAATTGTTGTTTAATTTGTAAATAACGCGCACACGCATGCGCAGTGCGCTTGTTTCGGTACTCTTAAAGGCGCGTTACTGCTTATATGGCTTTGTGTAGGTATGAAGAGAAAAGACGGGCACAGCACTGATATGATATATGTATGTATGTCTTTAAACTTGTTCGCTGATTCATGTAAAAATATGTAAGAAGTTTGTGTGTGTGTATTTGCAGTTTTACAAATTATGGTTTTATAACTTTTGCCAGCCACACTGAAATTGTACAACTTTCCCTTATCGCACAAATAATCGCCTTTATTGTGGGCTGTGTCAAGCCTTCGTCTACTTATGGCTCCAACACGTACGCTCGCTTAATTGTTTAATTCTTTTGTGCCAGCATTTCTCTAAAAGTTGTTACACATAAAACGCAAAACGCAACGTGTGTTCCAAATATTAACTCCATTTTTGTGTAAGCGGCACATTAAACGTGCCACCGCCGTTTAGTATGAGCCGCACGTTGTCATCTCTGGCCGCTGACGCGACTACACAGATTTTTATCTCAGCTTATATGTACCTGGTACATGTCTACATATATTTGCATATGACACATACTTACTTATATGTACTATAATATAGTTTTGTTGGTTGTTAGCGAATTACTTTCATGAGCTGAGGTAATCATTCCACACTAGTGCCACACCCATGTGTGGTATACGAGGCCGAACCCATAAGTAACCAAAATACCATGAAAAACCCGGCTGCAGCGAAGCTAAAATGCCCCTTACAATTAAAGAAGTTAAACATTTATATTTAACCAGTGTCTAGTCTCTATTTGAGACATTTTGAGGTAAAGTCTCAATTTGTGACTAGTTACTATTCACTAAACAGTCTCTAGCGTTAGTCTCAAAACATTGCCTCAAATTTGAGACCTGATAGTTAGCAGGTCACAGAACTAAAAAGAACTCTTGTCTGCTATTTTGAATATACTGAATAGAGATCATCATAGATATTAATCGATTTTCGTTTTTTTGTAAGCAGCTCAAGCATGAAAAGGTTAAAAATAAATCAATTTTACATAAATTTCGTAATTATTATGAAACAAAGTAAACAAATATTTATATTTTTATTGGTAATTATGTTTTTTGACTATGTTATAGAAAATTTAATATTTTTTATCGACATATTTATTTTCATTCAAGTGTAAAAACATCTCTGAATAATGAAATGTAATAGATTTTGTGACTGTCACTTACAGAATAGCAAAATCGTCTCAAGTCTCAAAAATTGTCTCTAACTTAAAATCTCAAATTTAGGGACTTGAGGCTGTCTCACATTACAGAATCGCATGGTTAGTCAACAAATAAAAGCAAATTTGCATACAAGAACTTCACTTTGCTTGATATAACAGCTATATTTTTTGCAATCAGATATTGGCGGTTCCGACAAATGAGCAGTTTCTTGAAAAGAAAATTCGTGTACAAAATTTCCGTTAACTCAAAAATGTAAATCAACTCAGTTTCTTATTGTAAGGATATCCGACGTTTCTGCTCAACTTAAGTCTTCTTTACCAAACTTTCCACAATTGAAACCATTGTAGGAAATGTACAATGTATGTTAAATATGCCGAATTCAGGGTAGTTTTTGATTTCCTCTAACTGACTCTCTTTCAATACCTTCTTAATATAGGATACCAAAGTTTGTTTTTATATTTACCAGGAATGATAAATTTATCGAGATTTAGGTCAAAGATAAAGTGTTTGGTTCGATAATATTCGATGTTCTTCAAACCATAATGCCACTCATAGTTCTTCAAATCCCAAATGGCAAAAACTGGAACAATAATTTTCATAAGCTTCTCTTATGACGAATTTTTCATCAGCAAAATCATTCGCCATAGAAAAGATCAGGCGGTAATTACATGTGCGGGCTCAAGTTTTGCATATATGATCCTCCCAACGTCATGGGCTATTGTAGGAATTTACCACCGCTATATATTTTTGTACCTATTCGTAATCGCGGCGATCATTTGGAAATATTTTGATAAAGCCGCGATGAAAAGTTAATACCTCTCGGCTTTTATTCAGTAATGCAGTTTTTTGATTTTATAAAATATAAAATAAAACCTTTACTTTAATAACAAAAGCCGATCTATTCAATAGACGTTCTATTTCTTCTCAAATGTATAGTCTAAAAAATCCTCTTTTATCGAAATTGATTCTGAAAAGTTTTAAAGTTAATCACCAGTGATCAAAAAGTAAGGTGAAATTGTCATTTAAAACTATCGTGGATCTGAAAGGTAAGAGAATTTTTTCGGAAGGCCTTTAGTGATTAAACTTGGTACAAAAAAAAAGTTTACAAGTGGTACAACGTGTTTAGAGTGGGCCAAGAAGGCGTTAAAGCAAAACTGTTCTGGTCAACCATCAACCTCAACCAACGGGAGCAGCGTTGAAAATAATAAAGATACTTGAAAATCATCGACGGACAGTTGAAGACGCGCCGGTAGTGTTGAAATAGCAGTTTAGCTCATAAAGAATGTTTTGTTCAAACGTATTATGTCTCTATTGTATAAATAAATAAATTTTGATAAATCACAATAATGCACTATGTGATGCTGCATTGGATTTTCGTGACTGTTTTTACTCATACCGTTTCGGCAAACACCGTATTTCGTAAGCGGAATCGTTGCGAATGTTGTAAAAGGCCCACGTTGATTCTGTTTTATCAAACCCTATGAGTGGTAGAAAGCCCTCAAAGATGATCGAGAGATTGTTGAAGACATGGACGACCTTCCACATCTTCATCTAATGAAAATGATATTATTGATAAAGTGAAGGATATGGTGGTTTAAAGAGGACAGGCACGTGCTAGAGAGATGGTAAGAGAGCTCGGCATCTCATGCGAGTCCGTTCAAATGATTTTGGTGGATATTTTGGGTATGAAACGTGTTCTTACTCGACTCATTCCGACAAAGCTGAGCGATTTTTCAAAAAGATTATCGTAAACGGATCTCTTTAGACATGCTTGATCGTGTCAATTGCCTAAGACTTTTAAATATACAAAGTATGATTTCTAAAAAAAAAAAAATAATCGAACAAATACACAATATGAAGCAATGAAGAAGGTTCGAAGCGGAATCACAGGAAAGTGAAAGCATCTCGATTTTTGACTAAAAATGGTTTACCATTTGACTTTTGCGTCTTCAGTTCCAGCTACAACATCTACTAAAGCATTTAAAGAAGAGAGTAGAAAATAAGTTTGCGCACGAAATCAGGCATACAGGCATACTCAATTGTTATACCATATATACCATATGTCTGTATGTCTGAATGGATGTATGGATTAGTGGGTTCAGACACATTAGAACAAGAATTAAATATTCCAGTCAGTTGCGACAGTTTTACCAGTTCTTAACCCCACAACATAATCACACATGTACACACACACACATACATATGTATGTATAAAAGTACGTAGAGCACTTTCCTATTTACGTAAGTAGTTACAAGTGTAAGTTGCCACAGAAGTAGCATATTGTTGACACTTGAAAGTTTTCTATTACCGCAACATTAACACTTTCACACAGCAGACGAACTTGCCGTGCACAGGTAGGTGTGGACGTGTACTGGTCGCACTACTGGTGTTTAGCTGGGAGCACCAGATAACTGTACGTGCAATGGCCGCGCAGCAATTCAAAGGAAAAGTGAGTAGTGTAAACAATGCGGAAACATGACGATGGGCAGCGGAGAGCCAAACGAAACACAAATAAAATTGACTTTTAGGAAGCATTAATTAACGGCTTTTAGGTCGAGCTTTGGCGGCAGCGGCCGGAGGCGATGCGCGCAACTTGTAAGCGCCGTTTTCAAAAGTAATGGACAGCGGACGGACGCGCACCCATTTGCAGTCAGCAGTTGCGTGTGTTTGGGTGTGTAATCCATTTGACGGTAAACAAGCAACGGCGGTCATTGGTGGCAACACCACTTGGCTGAGCTAATAGCAGCAGAGCAAACAACAGAAAAAAAACAAAACAAAAACCAAAAAAATAGGTGTTGATGGCAAAGTTGCCGCTGCGCAACAAGTTAAAAACAAATTTCAGCTAAACAATAAGCACAACAACAACAACAAACATAACAGTTGAAACGCTAATAAACACAAGTACAAGCGAAAGACAATGGTCAGAGACAGGCAAACAAGTCGCGCTGTCTGTATGATGACGGCAAACGGCGGAGTAGGAGCGAGCAAATGAGCTCGACTAGCCGGCGGCAAGCAGAGCGCGGGCAGAGCAGGGGAACGCAGTGGGGCGCGCGCAGAATGTTGTACAAATTCAAGCTTCCTTATTTGTTTACGGATGCTGGAGCGGTGGCATGCAGCTGCCGCCCGTAAAAGGTACGAATGGAGGCGAGGTAGGAACGCCAACGATTCGAAACTGCAGCGCCGCAATAATTATACAAGCAAGTCACCAAATGAGTATGTACACAAGCCATAATACATAAGCATGTGTCTTCGGCATATAAGCATGTATGTGTTCAGGTTTTCAAAAGAATCCATAACAACAATGTAAAACAGCAATTTTCATGTACGAGAGCGAACCGTTTTGCTTGCTTGTTGTTGCTGTTGGGTTTACAGTCTCGTTTCAGCCGAGCAAACGTTGCTGTTTGTAAATGTTGTAAACAACACTTAGTAGCAACGGCAACAATTCCGACGGCGACAACAGCGCAAGAGCAAATGAGCAAATGGCAATAGCTTTTCCTTTGTTTTGTTCTTCTTTGCGCCATGTCTCATTCGCCTTGTGCCAAGTGTCGTTGAGTGCGGCGCTCTAAATATTAGTTTCGCGGAACAACTTCTTCAATTCCCGCTTTTCTCGAGTACAAATATTTCACTGTCAGCGGAAGCGCTGTAATGTCTTCGTGGCAGCAAGGGCTTGCTTAGTAACCAGTCAAGTTGACAGGTGTCCCAACGTGTCAGCAATAAACCAACTAAAGTTTTGCTTATTGTTACTAATTTTCCCTTTGCTTAAATGGAAGTAAAAGTAGATTTTCTGTGGGCTATTTTATTGTGCGAGCGAATTGTTTAAACTTCTTGGTCTGCCTAAATTGCAATTGTGTCGTCATTTATGAAGTCGTTTTGCTCCCGTGGCTGCCATTTTGCTGTAAAGACGAAAGTACTGACGATGCGAAAGGCAAACTGAAGCTAAATCTTCCTTTTCAATCAATCAGTCCACAATCCAGGGCTTATTGTCCAAATAACGGTGAGTAGATCGCACTTGGACTACATATTGCAGTTGTAAAGTCATAAAAATGTAACTCCTTTATCCGATCTTATAAGTCGGCAAAAGATATTTTGGCCAATACAGATTTGCTTGGGCAATTAATATCTATTCCTACCAGCTTGGTGGGATATCTGAAAGTGTGGGTTTCGAAGTGTTTAAACCACAATCTCTGAAATCCGTGACGATGAAGAAAAAAGTGTTGAGATGTTTCCATTCTTCCATACAGCTCTGCAGTTGATATCCGGTAAGATTTTCTACCTTAAGCATGGACGCCGATAGCGTAATGGCCAGCTAGAACCCTGCCAACTGGGTAAATGCATGAATTTCTGAGGGTAAAAAGCTCACTGCGCCTCTTACGATCGTTTTTAGGCCAAAATAATCTTACGACAACGAATGAACTAATGGCAGCCCAGCGCAGTAGAAAATACAAGCAGAGTGGAGCACCGCACCCATTCTTCGTAAAGCGGAGCTAAGGAGTTTTTCCCTGCCAGCTCGTCAGCTTTACAGTTACTTGCGATTCCACTGTGGCCTGCCACTCATTATTGTCGTATCGAAAAATAACTCGATGTCATTGATAACGAGTTTAGGCATTCCTTAACTAACCTGGTGAGCTCAGTGATAGTATAATCCAAAAACAAAATGCCGTAGCTCATCATTATCGCTGATATAGTTCAAGTGGAAACGTGGAATCACTCTATCTTAAAAAAAAACAACACTCGAAACGGATTTGAAAAAATTGTGAGCAGCGAACACTACGAGCGATATTTGCACAACCAAGCCCAGTTAAGAAACATAATGAACTCCTCTGCAAGCAGTTTTTGTCGGGGTGCTTTCGTAGAAATCATCGTTGCATCCCCTCCTAGGAGCTTCAACAGGTCCTTCCTCAACTACGTCGACGACATAAAACCATACGTCGACCAGACTTCGGACGAAACTAACTTCAAACTACACTGACCGCCATTCACAGTAGAGCCTTAAACACTTTCACCAACCACCTCTCAGTGAATGGCGTACTTGGAATCAAACCACCACCCATTGCAGACGAACAGCTCGAGTTCCGCGAGCATCGAGAGGGGACCTTGCGTAGCTTCGTTCTGGCTACTGTAGCAGGTTAAACTCCTCCTTATGACCCCACATTCAAACATATGTTCAGCATGTAAGGAGTCCCCTCATGACACTAACTACCTCTTTGCATGCCTAGCTAACCCTACATATCTGACACCTCTCTCCCTATTGTCCGATCCCGTCGAAACAGCACAATTCCTGGGCCTACCGTTGGATGACCTCGATGACAACTTATCTGCATCTTACCATCCTAGCGGGGACTAGATTACTGTTACAACATACAACAACAAGCGACTTAGCTTCACAGTCGGACTTTATAATAACAAAATTACAGAGATATGGAGTTTTCAAAATATCAGACTACAAACTATGATAGTGATAGCCTGCTATTTGCAGTCTACAAGATGTAAAAACTGTCCAAGCAATACTTTCGGAATAGTAATGGAGGAAACGTTCTCCGAGGCAGGTAATGCACATCAAAAAAGGTCATCTCTAGCTACAAGAAAATAATTAACACATAATCAATAAGATAAGAAAAGTGAAGAACTCACGAAATGTTGTTTCCTAAACCTCCTAAGCATACGCCAGACAAATGACAGAAATGACATTTGATTTAATATTCTTCGATTGGATTGACGAACTTCTTCAACACAGGTCGGTTCAGAGAGAACATAATAGAGTGAGGGAAGCTTAGTTTTCGGTGGTTTCACAAAGGGCCACCGAAACGCTTAGGTGCGTCGTTAATCATACACTCTACCTATCTATCCAATATTCTGCGAATTTATTAAAACACATATCAGTTCGCTTAATTGTTACGGAAATAATAAACTACAAGACTATATTAAGTACACAGTACTCGCGTATCCCTTTAGCGAATTATCCAGCGCATTACTGCGAATTACCGCGCATTACGATGACAAGTTGAAAGCTGCAAATATCCTAATGACTTCACACAATGAACGAGTTTAGCGCTTACGAAGACACCCAACCATTATCGGCAATAATTTAGTGGCGCGAAAAGCGATCGCACTCGCTACTCGCAACCGGGAACTTGCGGCGAAGAATTCAGCATTTTCATGTTTATGCCACCAGCAAACCACCAATGGAAATTATTCAATTTGTAGACTCAACAGTTTGGCGCGAAATACACAGGGCAACAAAACACAACCCAAGCATCACGATCGCCGGTAATCTATACGCGGACACACAACCGGACACACATACATATGTAGAAGAAGGTCTCTCAAAATTTATTGCCTTATCATAGTTTCAATTATTGGAACCAGTTCATTTTACCGATAACTGGCCAGGCAACAACTACAAAAACAATAACAAGGGAACAACAAGATGCTGCAAATTACAAGGCTGCTTAGCCAACAACTACAACCAAATTAAACATTGCCTACGCACCTGCTGTTGCAGCCGAGTGAATCGATGGTTGTGGCAACTGATTGCTTTACACCAACGGAAAGCGGAAAGCGCTTTGACCAGCAAGAACAAGTGCAGGCTTGCATGGTTCGTAGCATGCGGAAGGGGCGGTGGGGTGCAATCAGCGCAGCGTTGGTAGTTCGGTGTCTTCCGTATCAGAAGGCAAACTTTAAATTATGTCAATAATTTATCCACTTCAATGGCAATGGCAACAACCGGCCAACAAGAACAACGACAACAACAACATGTGAAACAACGGGCCGAACAATGCAACGATGACGATGATGAGGTGCACCAGCTGCCGCTGCCGCTGCCACTGCCGAACCTCAAACCGATGAAGGCAGTGAGGCAGTGAAGCAGTGAAATAAAGTTGCGACGACTAGAGTTAAAGTTGATGCTAGTAAATCGAGTCAGGAAGACTTTTGGTTGCAGTTAATGGTGCAGACTACAAGCAAGTCGAAGGAGCAATCAGGCAGCAACTTGTAATGTGGCAGGCGCAAAACCAACAAAAACCAGCAAATGGCGCAAGAACCGGTGCAGCCGCGCAGTGGTCTAGAAAGGAAAGTTTGCAAAACTGAGCGCGAGGCGGACACCAGAGGAGTCGGCGCGGCAGCAGCAAGCGTCAAGCGCTGAAGTGCTGAAGCGGCAACACGATCGACTGCCAACACGACTGACTGAAGATGCCTTTGTTGTTATTGCTTGCACTACGGCAGACACTTGTTTAGCTGCTAGCCGATACACTTACTTATTACTTCGGTTTGTACAGGTTTAGGTGGCTGTGTGGCTGTTGGTGTGCGGCGTTGCTGCTGTTGCTTCTGCAAGGTAAAAAGTGGCGAGCTGTGGCAGATTTGTGCACTTGCTGTGATGTTTCTAGCTCATCGCCAGATCTGCACTCCGCTTTCGTACACACTTAACTCGTATCTGCAGCAACTTATATGCACACACACACTCATATACTCGCATACTCACCCATGGCATGTACGTACATATATGGCCGCATAGCCGATTAGAGCTTAGCTCCGCAGCCGCGTAGAGTGAAAGAAAGGTGCGCGTTGACTTGATTTTTACAGAATAAATTACACACTACATTTGCTGGCAAAAACCACGCCGGGCTCATGCACAAAACAAGTCGGTGTGCTCCTATTTCAAAGCCTCACATGCACACATATTTATAGTGTGTGCATAAGTATGTGTGTGATTATGGTCATGCATGTAAGTATGTAGTAATTGCAACAGCAACAATTATGACAGGCTACACTTAATGAACTCGAACCGTGAAACTAATCCAGTTTCGAGCGGATCTTTTGCAGACTCAGCAGCAATTTGTGTACTTACGCCATCGTAGTCACTGTTTATTTGACATTTGTATGTGTATTTATGTATAAACATATATCTATATTAATAAATACAAATATATATTTAAGCGGTAATGTTTTTAATTTATAACTTTTCATACTATAATTAAAGTTTTCTAAAAAAAAAAAAATATTATAATTAATACACTCAGAATCGGACGGAGAAGCTATTATAGATTTGTCCTAACTTTCGAAACACCAAACGTAAAAATAATCAAGAGTGTTGAAAACCTTTTATAAGACAAGAAAAAACGTTATCTTCTGTACTTGACGAATACAGCTTTCCATGCAAAGACTTGACTTTTATTGATAATTTCGTATGGCAGCGATATGCTATAGTAAGCCGACCGAATTTTTTTTTAGATTTGGTAGCGTTGTCTAGGGTAATCATCTCCGCAGGTTTTTTTAAGACGATACCTTGTCAAATAATGAAACATTCCATACAAGAACTCGAGTTTGATTGGACTATTTGAATGACTTCTTTTAGCTATATTATCGACGTTCCGATAAATGAGCAGCTTGCTTGAGAAAAAAGGACGTGTGCAAAATTTCAGAACGATATTTTAAGAACTGAAGGACTAGTTCGCATATATACTATTGTGAACAAAAAATAGTAAAGCTTTTTAATTTAAATTTCGCCCCAAAACCCATTCGTCGAATTGTTTTATTACAGGGAATTAAAAAATTTCTCAGGCAAAAAATGGAATAACAGGTTGCTTTGGCTGTGTGTGTGACATCTGTGCCGACAAGAGTTCGATGAACTAAAATTTTGTGTGCACCATCCTATAGCAATTAAAAACTTTCAATCGTGCTGAAATGTTCAAAATATTTGAAAAGACCGTCGGTGATAATTGTTAATCACGAGCAAGTGGTTTTGACTGGTACAAATTATTGGAGAACGCCATCAACATCAACTGATGATCAACACGTCAATAAAATAAAGGAAATATGCCTATTTACATTGGTGCTATATGAGAACCGACAAAAAATATAAAGCTTTTTAACAGTCAGATTTTTTCCTAGGTCTTTCATCTGTGCATCTTTAGAATATCGAAGTATCATTGAAAACCATTTTGAAAGATCATTTGGTCCTAAGAAAAGTAAAAGCACGATTGCTTCCAAAATCACTACATTTTTTCGAAAGATGTCAAGAAATATATTATTACTGGCGATGAATCTTGGATCTATGCTTAAGACCCGGAAACGGAGGGTCAATCGGCCGAATTATGAGGTAAAGGGGAGTCGAAGCTGAAAAAACTACGTCAAAACAGGTCATAAATCAAGGATATGTTGACAGTTTTTTTCGATTATCGAAGTCAACAAGGAATACTATTTGAGTATTATGCATCGAAAGGACGGAATTATGGGCCGGCAAGTCTGGGTTTTTGCACCACGATAATGCACCGTCGCATGCTGCATTGATTCTTCGTGAGGTTTTAGCCAAATTTTCATCCAATATTACCTCGCAACCACCGTATTCGCCTGATTTAACTCCGTGTGACTTTTGGCTATTCAGCAAACTCAAACGAACGCTCCGGGGAAACCGATTTGAGTCAATTGAAGACATTAAACATGAATAGCTTCGCGCATTGAAGGTAATTCCGGAAATTGGTTTTAATAACTGTTTCGAAGATTGGGATAAACGTTGGCAAAAGTGTATTGTGGCCAAGGGGCGTAACACTTTATGAGAACGACATACATAGATTTTGAAGTATAAATTGAGAATTTTAAAATTACAGGTATGAGCAAAATTTCACTATTTTTTGCTCATAGGAAGACAACATATCTTCACAGTTCTCCTTGAGATTCGTGACGGTAGTAAAGGTAGTAACTTCGCATCACCGATACGATAAAAAAGGATGGACCAACGGCGAAATCTATATATTCACCAAAGGTTCCAAGCGTGAAATAGGAACAGGAGCGGGCTTCCTCTGTAGTATTGCGAATTCGGCGGAATGCAGAGCATCTGCGGAGGATGATGAGACGCTGGAACATTATCTTTGCGAATGCCCTGCCTTTAGCTGGATGAGACGGGATATATTATTCGATATACATATGTATATTCTATTCTCCAACTTAAGAGACATTAGATGGAAAACAATTTTTTTTCTAAGTCTACTCAGTTGCTGGATTTTATCCAACTTAAGAGACATTGCAGCTGGAATGGAGAAAATCAGGATTTTTACCAAGTATACTGAGGCTTAATTTGGTTAACACTCGGAAGCACAATAGACCTAATGAAGACCTATATACGGTCCGACGTTCCTACGCTTTCCTTTTTCACCAATCAACCCAATTTTACTACACCTGAAAATATGTTGGTCTTTAAAAAATGCGAGGGTATCCTTTAGTACTTCTATACTTGTTTAAGAAAACAATCTGTAAGCGTCTAAAAGAGATATCGATAGGGGGCCACAGAGTCAATTAAAATTCGCGTCAAGTGCAGGCATCTTAAAGGATGATTACTCCTCAAGGACCTAGTAACTGAACTCCACCTGGTATAGCAAAGCACCAAAATTGGTCTATTCGTGGCTCATTGGCCTACCAGATTAACCTAACTTAACCTTATGAAAACAGTAGCGGCAGCAAGTGAGCAGATCTTCTCGAGAAACCATTTGCTTTCAAACATTTGATTTTCTCTTTCGCATGGTATTGAAGCTTACAATTTTTCTCTAAATTAAAGTAAACTGGTTACTACTTTATGTGATCTTGGATTTGATAGTAGCCCATTGCTATATGATCTTAGCCAATATTAGCGCAATTTCCTTCTCCCTTAGACTACATCTTCAAGAGAAGTTTCACTTCGCAATAATGATGAGTTCGATTATAACAAACAAAGCGCCACTTCGATACAATAACCTTACACACACACACTCATACACTTGTATGTTTTGTATAAAATGCGATTATAATGCTGCTGACTGCCTGTAAGAGAATGGAAGCACTAATGACTATGCTGAGGTGCGAACAAGACGAGGAAATCTAAAGCAAATAAAAGACTGCTGGAATCGAGAGTTTCTAAAAGGAAACAGCAAAGGGGCAAAATCAGCAGCTACTATAAACTGCTCAATTAAGTCGCACACGTGCAACAGCAGCTGCCACAATGCCAACAACAACAGCAAGCAAGAATAAGAAGAAAAGGAAGACAATAGCAGTAGTTTTAGCCTCAACTTATGCCATGCGGTTGCATTTAGTTGGGTAACCTGAGATGTGTTACTAGTCGTTGAGTGGCCAAGGCTAGTCCGGAGTAAGATTGCTTATCAGCCAAGTGGAAAGGCAACAACAACACACACATGTATAGCCAAGTACAACTCGACAAAACGTCAATATCATAGGTGAACACTATATAAAATAACAAAATAACAATAGATTTGTGTGTGTGTGTGTGTTACACACATACAAGCAAGGCGCACTAATGTTGCTGGAAGCGCTTGCCTCTGCAGCGCCAAGTGGCCGCTAACGGACGGCAAGCGCTGACAAGAAAGGCGCAGGCCACATACTAAACCACACAACTACGACTGCTTACATATACATACATATGTATGTATGCTCTTTGTATTAAAAATACTTATTTAGTTGCTGGCTGGTTGTATTGTGCATTGTGTTCTCTATGCGACACCACATTTCACCGTCAACGCCGATAAAAAGTAATCTAAACTATGCCGTGCGCCAGCACACCTTGATTCTGCAGCGTCTTCAACAGCTTCGCTCCTCATCTTTTTCATTCAGTTCTTTCTTCGCTGGGTCATCAAAGCCCTTTCAAATCCATTTGCAGCAAAGCGCACACACACACATGCGTATATAGAAAAAATGCCAAACCAAGGTTGGGGAAATTACAAAAAAATAGGCAGTAATCTTAAAATTGCTGTTGTTGTTGTGTTTTAATCATTGTTGGTGGCTACCATTTGAAAATGTTGTCGCGCTTGTTAAGAGAATTCTTTAGATATGCAAATCGTTTGGCCGCCTCTGTTTGGGTAACATGAAATTTCCATGTTGCATTTCAATTTAATTGCTCGCTCCGTTGGCATGCCACCTAGTATGTGTAAGTATGTACATATGTATGGTATGTCCACATGAAACAGTGTAGAAGAAAGTTATTATTGTTTTCATGTAATCCGAGCCCTAGCAAAGGCACCGGCTCGTTTTGTTTTTGAATTGATTTCAACTGGTATTTTGTTTATTAATATGTATGCCAACACACACATACACATAAACATATTATACTTATATATGTGTATATTGATTGGAGTTTTCACTTTAACGGTTAATTGGCGCACATCGATTTTTTACTTCATCTGTTTCCGTTGTTATACTGAGTCGTTTGAAGGCAAATAAAACAATAAAAAGTAACTTTTGTGCATGAAGATTTTCTTCGTTTAAAACAACAAAAACCCATCTTTGATGCATAAAAAGTTGCATGGTTTAAAAATTCCTATTCAACTCACTATTTGGCAATGTGAAGATAAGCCCAGCAAACCTTATTGCCTACGACTATTGATGCAACGGGCTTTGGCGTACTTAATCAGACTAGATAGATTTGAAACTAAACAAGTAAGAGACGTTAACTACGGCTGCACCGAGGCTATAATACCCTACGCAGGTGTATTTTTATAGCATAAAAGAGTATAAAAATGCCTTTATTTTAAGTTTGATCAATTTGTATGGCAGCTATAAGTTGTAGTAGTCCGTTCTTGACAAAATGTTTGGATATTATTCAAAGATTATTATGTATAATAATCCATGCTAAATTTAATTACGATACCTTTTCAAATAAAATAGTTTTCCATACAAGGAGTTCCATTTTATCGTTCAGTTTATATGACAGTTATATGCTATAGTTATGCAATCTTGCTAATTTCTTTGGAGATTACATAACTACCTAAGATAATAATTCGTGCAAAATTTGTTGAGGATATATCGTCAAATGAAAAAGTTTTCCATACAAGCACATGTTTCCGAACGTTCAGTTTGTATGACAGCTATATGGTATAGGGGTCCGATCGGAACAATTTCTTCAGAGTTTCAACCACTACCTTAGGCAATAATTTTAAAAAAATTTCGTAAATATATCTCGTCAAATGAAAAAGCTTTCCATACAGCGACTTTAGTTTGATCGTTCAGTTTGTAAAGCAGGTATATGCTATAGATGCCCAATATCGGCGGTTCCAACAAATGAGCAGCTCCTTGTAATGGAAAGAGGACTTGTGCAAAATTTCAAATCGATATCTGAAAACTTAAAGACTCTTTCTTCTTTATTGGGGTAGACACCGCTTACGCGATTATAGTCGAGTTTACAGCAGCGCGCCTGTCGTTTTTCCTTTTCGCTATTTGGCGCCAAATGGAGATTCCAAGTGTAGCCAGATCCTTTTGCAAGTGGTCTTTCCAACGGAGTGGAGGTCTTCCTCTTCCTCTGTTTCCACCGGCGGGTACTGCATCGAATATTCTCAGAGCTGAAGTGTTTTTATCCATACTGACGACATGAACTAGCCTGCGTAGTTTTCTTAATTCGTTGCACTATGTCAATGTCATCGTATATCTGGTACAGCTCATCATTTAATCGACTGCGATATTCGCCGTTGCCAAACCGCAAAGGACCATAAATCTTCTCCAAAACCTGTCTCTCGAACATTCCTAAGGCCGATGATGTCATGTCACTTTCCATGTCTGCGCACCATATAGCAGAACGGGGATGATGAATGACTTATAGAGTTTGATCTTTGTTCGTCGATAGAGGACTTTACTTCTCAATTGCCTACTCAGTCCGAAGTAGCAACTGTTGGCAAGAGTTATTCTGCGTTGGATTTCAAGGCTGACGTTGTTGCTGACGTGAATGATGGCTTCAAGGTAGACGAAATTATGTACGACTTCGAAATTATGAGCGTCTAGACTATACTAATATATTTATAAGAATTATATTTATTCCGGGAATCTTTCACCAAAAAATTTTCTGCGAACTACTTTTGTGTTGATTCACCGCGAGTTTTGAGTGATCATGGTTCTTTGCTAGTATTTGTTGGCTCACATTGAGTAGAAGTATATCGCAGAACCAAACTTTAATAATATTTGGAACCATCCAGGCCTTATTGGTTCCTTTAGTAAAGATAAATATAAGGTTGTCAAAAAAGTCTTGCGGTATTTTCGCTAGTTGACGCTGAAAACGCGTAGGTCTAGTTTTATTCGTCGCATCGGGTCATGCTATACCTTTTTGAAAGCTCATTTCACGCGCTAACACGTGTTTGATTGATTGTCATTTCTTTTAGGTCGTTCGTGAGTTATAGCGTCGCAAACATGGAGCAAAATAAAGAGAAAATACGGCATAGTTTCCAGGTGGTCGAAGATGCGCCACGCTCCGGAAGGCCTGTCGTCGAAAATTGCGATAAAATCGCTGAATTGGTCGAAAGAGACCGGCATAGTAGAAAAAAAAAATAATAATAAATAAATAAAATAAAATAAAAATAAATAAAATTCAATAAAAATACCGCAAGACAAGACTTAAATTCATAATCAGGGCACCTCAAATACCCGACAGATCTCTTAGCACAACAGTCGCACATTTTTCTTTCTGATTTGTTGAGTAGTGTATATTTACTATACATATGCTGTCTTGAAACTTTTCTTTCAAAATGAGGAGTTGGCTCTGTGTACTTCGACTCACATGTAATATAAGAAGTAATCGATTCGTGAAAATAAGACTCTCATAGTTAGAAACATATGTTTCATAGCGTTAAATAAATGTATCCGTAACGCCGTTCAGCACCACATGTAGGGTATTGAAACTGGGTATTTCATATGTAGCGAGCGCGTATGATACGAAATTTTGATAACGAAAATCTTTTTAATTAAAATAAAATTTATCTGAGAGGTCAATTCTGTTTCAAATCATCAGGCAAAAAAATTGATGCAGCGACAACTCATATCAAATTAAAATTTCTCTCTCATTTTTCACTTTTCATTATTGACCAAATTAAACGGATTTACACCCACAGATGTATGTGTACGCATATACATATGCGTATATATGTGTCGATTATACAGTTTAAATTTGCATGACTTACACATATCAGTTTTGCCACATGTCACTGATATACGATTTCGCATTTATTTGCATATTTTTCCACACTTCACCAACACAAGCAACCAAAAAATTGACGTACATAATCCCACGAGTAGTTACATGTGTGTGTGTACAAAGTGAAGGCAAACAAACAGAATATGTACTTATGCTCGCAGTTGGACGACAGGTAAATTTACGACAGATTGATTGATTGCAAATACAGCATTGTCGTGCAGTCGGTTAGTCCGTCAGAGCGCAGTACATGACAACTGCTTGCTTTGAAGCTCAAAAAGGATAGGATTAAACCTCATAGATTAAGCCATGCAGAGCGCTGAAAACAGAGGCGAACGTAACAGATCGAAAAAATAATTAAATTAAAAAATATAATAACACAGATTATTAACGAAAAGATGCTAGGCCCACCCCTGCATACTTTTTGAATATATAATTTCTGCACAGTTTCTTCGGAAACTTGAAGCCTTTAGTCCCTTAAATACTATACTATATATCTAATGACCAAGCTAAAGTCGGGAGTCTGCCCGTGAGTACCAGGCATCACCGCCGACATGAGCGCACAGAAATGCAAGGCCCACAGTGCGGCATATAAATCCGCAATTATATTTATACTATATTCACATGCAAATGCAGCGCTGTTGGAATTGATTAAAAGTAACGTGGTGAATAAGGAAAAGATACAATGAAGACGTAATCGTGGTCAGTGAATCGCAGCAGCGCAGTCGAAATGACAACAAGTGCCGCAGACCGACCTCAGGCGAATGTATAATCAAACGGACGGACGGGCAGACATGGGACAGACATGGAAGAGACAATGCGACATCCTGTTGACAACACAACGCGAGCTCAAGCAATCATGGAGTATACTCCATGAGACAGTCAAGTAGCCCAACTTCTCGGGCAGACAACAGCGGGTTGGTAAAGGGTTTTTTGGGGGCAGCCAGCCATGCGCGTATTATCCCATGTTTTCCACGCTGCGACAACGTAAATCTCAAATATATCGGCGCGGGCGACGGTGGCAGCGTCAAGTAGTGACCCGCCGCGCATTTGGTAGCGCTCACTGTTTAAGCAGGGCAGCGTAAACAGCGTCTAAGGGTGCAGGCGGAAACTGTGGCGAAATGTGGACCACCACGACGCTGCGGTAGCCCAGTTTACCAACTTAATTGAGCATTCTCGAAACACACAAATAAAGCGACGATATGAAATCAAAAGACATTAAAGGGAAAATCGACCCACAACCAAAACGTAAAGAAAGGTTAAACAAACACAAGTAAGTAGGTAATGCATGCGAGGAACACAAAAATTAAATTGTTCCAATGGACATAGCATGAGCAAGTTAAGTCAGCGCTTAAGCACATATCAGCGATGGTAATCGTTGATAAGAATCAGCTGAGTAACAGAAGACGACAAAGCGACGTGCTGCAACAGGCTGATGTACAGCATGTGCATGTATGTGTTTATAACTTCATACGTGATTCCTGGGTGTCAATATGAAGCCTTACTCTGTAGCATTCTTATAGAGCCGATTTCTCTTAGGATTTGCAATTTTTTGGACAGTCTCTAGTACATACTTCGAAAGGTCAATGCAGATAACGTTTTGATTTAGAAACGTTTCCAGGCCTAAACTGTTCTTCAAGCACGGATTTACCATTGAGTGCAACACATATAGTTATAAACCGATTTTTCATGGTATTACCTTTCACTTTACCAGAAAATTTCCGTCAGAGATCCCCACTTATTGCTATCGTTCTTCTAACAGATCTTTAACGATCACTTTCACAGAAGAATTCCGGCAGAAATCTCCACTTATTGCTTTCGCTCTTCTAACAGATCTTTAACGATCCTGAGAAAGAGTAAACAACTCGTAGATTGATTTAAATTAAGAGAACATCGGTTGCTACGATTCTGTTCAACATTTTCGAGTAGTCGCAGTTGAGCATGAGCAGAAGTAAGTGGTTGGCTCAACAGGCATCATGAGGGAGAGCGTTCGATTCGCTTTTAACCTAATCTCGTCGAAAACTCTCTGCGGTATGAACTCACTGAAGCAGTTTGGTTGTCTGAAAGGCGAAAGCGTTTGATAATTACGCTTAATTAACTATTTGATCAGCACTCATAACCGTTAGCCACATTCGTTCTAAGCAGTTACTCGCCGTTTATCAAGCGACTGCTGCGCGTTCATAGCGTGAGTGCAAGCGGTCGCCGTAAGACGCTGGGAAACTAATGAAAATCTTAAATTTTGGAGGCGAACGTGGTGAAACCGTTTAGGTAAACGCTCCAGCTACATGATTTTTCAAACAATTCATGCTCATTTATCTATTTTTATACGATTTGATAAATTGTTGACCATTTCACGCATTTCAAACGCATTAATATGAGGTAAACACACGCCAGCGCATACATGTACGTATGTATATATGTATGTAGACAAATATGTGGCATGTCGAGGTGGTCGGTACAAAACAAATTTATTGCGTGTATTTAAAATGTAATTAATCAGACCAGTTTGGGGAGACAGCCAAAGCCAGTCGAATGCTCAATTCGAACGACTCAACTGTAACAGCATAAATCGCTCAATGTTCGCGCAAGCGTACAAAATCGATTCGACACATACACACACACACACATGCAAAATGATGGATTTGCCACAAAAATCAATTCTTTTGCCAACCGAAATCACACCATTCACTTCTGGTTGCTCTTACATACATATATAACATATATATATATACATACAATACATACATACATATGTACATTCAATAAAGGCTAAAACGTCCACATATGTGCACGAACTAAGCTAGATATTTTGCTCGCTGAGATTTTTTACTACTTTAACTTTCACAACAGCTGACACCAGTTGCCCATGTTCAACGAAACAGAAGCAATAAGATGGAAAATGGTAGAAAAAATGTCGCAAATGTCAGCTAATTACAGCGAGTTTCCGCCTAGTTCACGTTAAAAGTGAACCGAAAGCTTTCTCTCATGATGCTTGCTCAGCACATCCACTTACTTGTGATTACCGTATACTCATACGACTATTTAACACTTGTTGAACAGTTACCTAGCAACCGATATTTTCGCCATTTAGGTCTATTTAAAAGTTCTCTACACTTTCTCAGGATAGTTAAAGCACTGTTGGAGGACTCTGTCGGTCTTCTTCTGTGAAAGTGAAAACTAAAACATTGAAAAATCGATTTTTAACTATTGTATATCGGTGCTTGGGAAATGGTTCAGGCCTCAAAATGTTTCCGATGCAAAGCAAGTACCTTGATCTTAGGTGGTATGTACAGGGAACTGCCAAACAATTGTTACTTTTAAGTGAAAGAATTTCAGTATTATGATAGAATCAGTAAAGACGAATCAAGAAATCGGATTAAAGGAGAAATTAAGGATTTTGTGCAGGACTTGTTCATAGCAGTTCATTAACATTAGCTCGAAGCATTATGTGTCACGATACATGACCATACATCTATAATTCGTCACAATCGCAAAAATCATACAAGTACGTAAATCGTTAATTTCTAAATCAAATGTTCCGTAGGAACATGTGGTTCATCCTAAAAAAAAGGGGCCCAAGCATAGTAAAACCGCATCTGGAGGTGAATTTTTTGTATAAAGAATTTATTTTGTCTTAATCCAAATGTTAGGTTAAATAAGAAGATCGAGTCTAAAAAGGAATTCGACTTGTTGTAGCCTGTGACAAATTCGTTGAGACGGTTAATATCAATGTCGGTTATATCTCCGGGTTGACCGAAGGTGAGACTTAACTGTGCTAAGGGCAAGTAGCTCAGTAGATTTGCTGAATTCAACTCTAGACCAAAAGGATCTTGCAGTCTTAAATGGAGTGTGTCGTCGACCTGCGCCTGCCAACCGCATGCGACTTTTATTGGTCCAGTGCTAGAGCGCGAGATATCAATGGAAATCAAACTCATTCCCATTCCAACGTGAGCGGGCTAAAGACTCCCCTCTGTCTAGATTATCGGCTTAGTAGCGACTCTGTTATGAGCGGCCGCGCAAACGAGTCTGGTTATAAAGTAACTTGAAGCTTCTAGTGCGAACAGACAGTCCTTGACTAAACCAAACAATGGTTCTAAGATTGACTGAGAGCTGCTTACAAAAAATTCCCATGGCAAACCTCTCTCCTGACTTCCCATCCACGAAAAAGCTTATTGCGCTTCTTCCCCACCAAATATGCCTCGTCGGTATGTTAGCATAGGAAAAGAGGCCACCAGTAACCTTTATGACGCAGTGATCCAGGTTTTCAGGAATGTACTTGAAGGAGGAGAGAATTTCAGCATATCCTTGTTCAGACCTTTTCATAAACCCAGCCCGCTTGAACCTATCTACTAGTGCTATGGGCAAAATGGCATAAAAAATAGTCCACAGTTCACCGGAGATGCTGATCAGATCCACTCTTTGGATACCTTCAATCTTCTTAGCGAGTATAGCTTTTCGAGCTCTGCACGAACGACGAATATACCATAGAATCCATAGGCTTGACTGAGGTTTCTTAGCACACCTCCTTTGGTGAGAGTCCCCACCTTTCTCTTGTAGGTAAAATGATGCCTTCCTTATTATCTCCTCACTATTTGGTCTCCATGAATAAGCCCTAGGGGACATAGTATGTAAGATAGGGATTAAATATCGGGTTATTGAGTTATCACAGCCATCGGTATACATCATGAATGCAATATTGATGCACTTCCACTTTTAATTGTACTAAGAATCGAAATCAGCTAATCGCAGTATAAATTGGTGGGAAATTCACAATTACCTTTGCAATACGAGGAATTTATAAGTACGAACAAACAGATGCTGGAGGTGTGAAAGCGTCAATTGTAGTGACAAAAGTGAGCGCCCAGCAGCGGACGCACTACTCTTTTAGCACAAACCCACGTCCCGACATGGTGTATTGCAAGGTGGGTTCGGGGTTGATGCAAAGAGAGGCCATACAAGTACTGCGAAACATGAAATGATCAACCCACCGACTAAATAGGTGAACGACACAAGATGCCATCAACTAGCTGTTGCGCCATTGTTTATGGCCAAGTGGCACGTAATGCGCGCACAAATAGCGCTCAAACTCACCAGGGCACGGCGCGGCGTAATGGCTACGGCAACTGTGTGTCGCGAAAACACTTGTTTCTCAACGGCCAAGTCACATTCTGAAGAAATTTGCAATTTTAATTCTTAATCACAGCCGTTGACCAGACCAACAACAACGCGAACAATCGATCGGAACGTGAACCGGCAATGCACTGCAGCCGCCCTTCCATGGCCGGCATACATACATATGTACGTATGAATATACAGTTGTGCTCTGTCGTGTTGAATTTATGCAAATTTATGCGACAACGAGCGAACTTTTCTGGCAATTTGTTGCATATGGCGGATGTGACGCAGTGGCGCAGGCGGAGCCGGTGGCCGCAGTGCCAACACACGCGCGCTGGCAACGCTGCTATCGTTTGTTAACGATTTCCAGAGCGAAGAAATAATTGCCGCTGATAGTCGCGGGGATAGCGCTGCGTAGCTGGCAATTAATTGGACGTACTGTGAGGCTGCCAATCTGCAAGCGTTCGGCGCAGTCAGTGCGCCAGTCGTGACAACAAGCAGCCTAGTGGCTGCTCAGGGATTAAATGTACGCCCACGCCATTGGCGCTCACCAGCACTTTGTTGGCGTGTGTATATAGATTTTAAGACCGCGTACGAACGCCTTGTATCCGTTCCACTAGCAACATCTAGATTACGCTTGTGGCTGTGTGTGTATATGTGCGCCTAAGCTTGCATAAATACGCATAAAATTAAGTGTTGCTGCAACACACCAAGCAGTTCAAAGGCCGGCTCTTTAAAGCCCAAACAGTGTGCAATTCATTATTTACTGGATTGCCAGCTCAGAATGCCGTTCACCTACAAGCAGGCAGGCGGGCTGGCTGACTGGCTTACATGACACCCATGCGAGTGAACAAACTCTTGCACACGCGCTTCATATTTGTGCCAATGCAACACTTTTAGGCAATAAACAAACAAACAAATATACCACCCCAATCGACTTATTTATTTATTGCATTGCACAATGTGGCTTGGACTTTGCTGGCGGCGACGGTGACGGCGACTGCGAGTTGAAATTGCGCTCGTAAAATCAAATGACAAAATATTTACTGAAATATGAGTAAACTTTGCGCTGAACCTTCTATGCTCTCTCATTACAGTATTTTGTTGTATTTGTTGATGTTTCTGCAAATGAAAGCAATAATGCAGCTGCGTTTGCACATGATTCACTTCCACAAAGCGAATGGAGTTGCTTAACTGTTGTTTACGATCAGTTTCATAATTAAAATAAATAAATGAAATGTTCATTGCCAATTGCAGCGTTTTAAATTTCATATATCAGACCACCAAGTAGCATGACATATGAGAGAACGATAGCGGTCTATTAAAGTTCCCAACCTGACTTATTTACTTTATTGAAATTGCTAACCTGAGAGACATTATTACGAAAAAGTGAATTGGTGTTCGATTCGCCAAGCATTAGAGAGTAGCGTATCAACATATCAAAAAATTTACATGTGAGTGCAGCAATAAAGTTAACGAATTGTATTGAAAACAGAGAGTATGCGGATACCTCGTTAAAGTGGTATGCAAGATTTTGACATTATTTCTTTCTTGCTAAAAAAACGTTGCAGCAACCCTTTGTTTTTGTGTTCTATAAATTACTATAAACTATTTTAAGTCTTATGGGTTTAAAAATACAAAACTATATAAGAAATTTGTATTTTCATTTTGGATAAATGAGCACCATCCTACGACTTCAACATACACACCACACTAGCACACAACATTGACTCAGACTCACAACACTGATACGCAACCTTCACCTTCATTTGAGCTACTTATAATAGTAAAACTGGTCTAAAATATGCAAAACAAAACTCAGTAGTACTGAAGATAGGGACTATAGCTTTTTAATAAGATGTATGTATAAGCAAACTCTCTTTGTCTCGAAAATTTGTTGTTGCTTTTGTATGTAATCGAATCGAAGACCGCTACTGTTGAATAAAATAAATATCACTTGGGTTTTTATAATATTTATAATCATTCTGAGACCCTATAAAATACATATACATAATCAGCGTGACGAGTTGACTCGATTTAGACACGTTAGTCTATATATACACCAACTGCTCCCTAAGTTTTCCAGTTAACGAAATAAAACTTTGCACATGTCCTCTTCTTTTCAAGGAGTTCCTTATTTATTGCAACCGAGGATAAAATCGGATCACTGTAGACTATAGCGATGTAACAAACATCGTACGTGGACTACTATATGTAGTCCTTTGTGAGGAAAAAAGAAAGTAGAGAAGAAGAACTCCTTTGCTCGAACTTATAAATTAGTAAAACACTTAGTAACCAAATTTGCACAAGCTTTTATTTTTCATTCCCGCCAGCTCGGTGGGATGTTTGAATGTATACGCCCCCAAGAGTTTAAGTCTTGACCTTCCGAACTCGGGACTGTCATAAAGGCAGTGTTAAGTTATTTCCATCTCATCTTCTTGCATATAGCGTCTGGTAGGATTCCCACCCTTACTGCGCGGACGTCAATAGGGCAATACCTCGTTAAAAGCGCCAAAACTAGAGAAAGGCTAGCCTTACTGAGAGCAAAGAGATCACTGGATCTCTTACTATCGATCTGGGGACAAAAGCGCTGGCCAAGCTTCCGCGAAGCCCAGCTGTCTAGTAGTAGAACACTAGTGGATGCGGGAGCACCGATCCGCTGCCATTCTACAGATAGCGGTTTTAGCGTACTTTTCTTGCTACTCTATTAGCTTTACAGTTTCCTGCGATTCCGCTGTGGCCTGTCACTCATATTAGACCTATCACAAAGGCACTCGATGCTATTGATAGCGAGGTTAAGCACTCTTTGACCAGCCCTGAATGCACTGTTAATAAGTTCAAGGCTAGCACTGCCGCTCTGTTATTTGAGTGAATGGTCGGTTCTCTGAAGGAGGCTGTAATCCGGAGCTGTATATCTACTGATGCTTCAATGGCTGCAACTTAGGCCTGGAGGACACTGAAACAGTCAGGAAGCCTGAAGCTGTAGTTGATAGAGAGATCTTTTGATAGAAAACCCCTCCAGCAACATTTCCCCCAAGCTTTGACTTAAAGAAGCTCTCTGCCCCTCTCCTCTAACGTCTTCTTTACACCCACAACTCCCTCGCCGATGTATGGGTACAGAAGGAGCCGCCAGAGTTCGGTTTGGCGACTTCATGATTCAAGTGATCCGGCATGAAGTTAAAGTTAGTGAGGATTTCTCGCTCTGAGTCTGATGGCAACTTTCGCATTCCGTACACCTTCCGACGAAGACTACGGGCAATATGTGCAAGATGGCGTTAAGTGCCATGGTTGGCGTGGACTTTAGTGCACCACACTTGCCGATCAACGCCACCCATTGAACGCTATCGAGCTTCTTTGCTAGTGTGGTCTTTATAGAGCCCTCTACCATATAAAGACTCCGTAGAACAAAATGGAATTGTGGGACTCGACATACAAATGAGATGCGCATGCGTAATTTTCTTAGTTCTTTGTTTATGGGCTAATGAAATACATGAATACTTGTAGTATTTTATTTAAAGTTGAAAAAATTTGCAATCGCTTTGAGCAAAAATATATCAAAAAATTTTGCAAGGAAATAGTAGCAAATAAACTGCTGGTATTCAACATTAAAAACATTATTTTTATAGTTGCATGATAAAATATTCATATATTTTAACAAAATTTTAATGAAATTATATTATATTTTATCTTTCACAAAAAATCGTTTTTAGTTAAATCAATATGTATTGAAAATTCTTCCGATATTAAAAATGATATTAAAAATGCCGACGGCAAAATGAAGCGATTCAAATGCAAATGCCGCGTATTTACATATAAATACATACATTTTCATATGTACACACATACATTTACATATTTTACATAGCTGCAGTTCCATAAAAAATAAGCAATTCAATCAATATTTTGCAGATTTTACTTTTTACCAAAAATAAGTAATTAATTAGCGCGCACTTTCCACCCAATAAAGCCGCTTTTTATTTTCGCAGCTTTGCCCTGAGTAAGCCGGGCGAGTGGATCAGCTGACTTTTGCGCTTATTTTATTGCCTTTGAACCAAATACGGCCCACGTAACGCGTCCCTTTACTTATTCAGCCGAATGCATAACATAAATATCGCCCTATCTGCCGCAAATGCCCACGCATAAGGGCCACTGCAACACACAAACACACACACATATGGTTTTTGTGCAATTTTTACGTAGTATTGACTACCCACCTGTAAGTCAGGATATCCGTAGGCGCTCTGATACAGCACCAGTGTGGTGTAAATTATTGCCACGGCGAGTGTCATTGCTTGCAGTAGGCGCTTGTAACGGTGTGGCAATGACAACAGGATTACACTCATTATTTTGGCCCGAAGCGTTGATGGGTTGCAATGTTGCTGATTTTTTGCGGTGAAGCCGATAACTTTTTGAACGCAGCAAAGCGTTGCAAAAGCTTCATGAGTGAATGCGTTACTTGCTCAAAGCTCTTCTAAATAAACACAAATATTGAACACGAACAACAGACACTTTTTTATTGTTGTAATTTTTTAATGGAATTGCGTTTAGCACCGATTTGTTTTTTGATTATGACACAAACGCACACTTTGAATGCTTGTCTTTCGGTTTGCGTGCAATTCTACGGAAAATCGCCACTACTGCACTTTTAATAGGCTTCTCGACACTGTAGTTTATGCTATTTTTTGCTTCACTTCTCTTGCGTTCTATACAAAAGATCACGCAGCGTTGCACAAACCGTAGTCAGCTGTGTTGTACATGCTACTTTCTCATTAGCATTCTATATGAGTCGTCACTTCACAAACTCTAATTGAACTAGCGTATAATTGAATAACGAAAACTCACTGCGTTGAGCGTTTTGAAGCGCGCGCATGCGTACACTCTTAACCGTGGTGTAGCAGGGTTTGAACGCGACTGTTCGCTACGGTTGCGGTATCCAACAGATATCCCCTATGTTTGAAGTGCATAGTTACGTGCAACATTTCCAAACACACTCACACAGCCACACGCTAGCGCGCAGCTATAGTTGTTGTATCTTGAGCCGATCGTTCCTCATTATTTTTGCTGCACGAACGAATGACGAAAACAAAACAGAAATCTACAAATAAACAGACTCAACAAGTACACAACAACAAGTTAGCGCGCGATCGTGCCGCCTGGAAGAGCTAACACAAGCGTGAGCAAGTTGTTCCAATTGGAAGTGCGCACCCGGCACCATGCTGTAGAATGAGTCGACTATAATGTGACTGGCGCTTTCTCTCACATTGGGTACGTGAGTGGCTTACCGCTCCCAATCGTGTCTCACTCAGCAAACATACATATTTGCAACGAAACAACTGCAATTTTCCAATGAGAGCAGCCGCGTTTGTCACATTAAAATGCTCACTCACCGACAGCAGGTAGGCAGGGGCGCGCTCTCTTCACCTTCCTACTTTTACAAAAGCGTGCTGGTCAGATACTAGTTTAAAATGCGATACGTATACTCGTACGTATAGATTTTCTTGGATATAGCCATTGCAGCGCAAATCGTTATGCGCCGCTAGCTTTCTTCCAGCTGAACTTAGAATGTGTTCGTGTGTATGTATGTATTTGTGTACTACATTTGCTGATATTAATTTATGTGCGCTCCTATTGTTATTGAGCTTTAATCCGCTCTCATTTCCCATTTGCAATTTTTCATGCTGCGTCTTGCGCTCCTCTTGCCTCTCGAACTGGGCGTTAGTGGTTTGCGTGGCGGTCAGTCAATAGGCGCCCGGTGTCCTCAGCATTTCCTCTACGTATAACTTTTTCTACAATTCTTTAGTTGTGCATATCAAGATGATTTCATTTTTTTCGTCTTCTGGTTTGTTATTTGCTTTGCATTTTTTACTAATAATGCGCTTTCTTAAACAATTCCTTAATTTATCTTTTAGATAAGTTGCTAAGGGCGACAATGCACGGTGGGCTCGTTGCATTAAATTAATGTCATTGAAAGAGTTTTCACTAAATTATTCTTCATTTTTGTTTTTTTTTTCATTCTCATCTATGTCTTATATAGGTACTAAATACATACATATCCCTTCCATAAAACGATTCTGGGAAACCAAATAGCTGGAATACGGAAGTCACTACAAACGTTATACAATTTCCGAAAGAGCTGACATACGAATCAGGTTGAGGTGAAATGACTTAAGCCATGCAGTATCGCCAAGATCATGTGCAAGAGCCTCGAAGAAAACACGTGTGCTTTTTACTTACATGGTCTCGAAAGAACTGCACGGCTGCTGTTGGTCTAATGCCCACGTTGGATACCAAGTGGCTTTTAAAGTTCGCAAAAAGCACTGACGTCCCTATTACGAATATTTCAGCGCTAGTATTACTTAACCTAAACTGGTTTTAAAATCATAAACTAATGGAAAGAAGGTCCTAGACCCCCATACGATATACTTACTTATAACACATCCAGCACGCAGTGAAGAAAATATAGCGCCGTAGCCTTCGTGAAGCCGTGGAGAGTCGATTCGGCTCCGTTCGTAGAAACTCGAACTGAGAGCTTGTGCGAAAAGTGAAGCCGCTGGACCTTTGCAAGCGACATCGCTCCGCTCTATTGGCTCTTGAAAAGTTTCAAGAATATACGACGTTTTCGAGCCTAATTTTGTTCAGCGATAAGACCCATTTCTGGCTCAATTGGTAAGTAAACAAGCAAAATTGTCGCATTTGGGACGAAGAGAAGACTTCCACCATCAAAATCGTGTTATGTTACAGCGTTAGACTTTTTCCTGTGGTTATATGTAAAATCTAAAGTCTATGCGGACAATCCCGCTTCGATTCAGGTAAAACATTTGCGTATAACACGTGAGTTCAAGACGAAATGCTTGAACGAGCCATAGAAAATTGGACTCAACGGATGGACCATCTGAGAAGTAGCCATGGTCAACATTTGAAAGAGATATTCTTAAAAAAATAAATGCCAAAAAATGTTCTTTCGAATGATCATAAACATTCCTCATCAAATTTGAAGAGTCTGTGTCTTTTCCTAAAAAAAGTAGAGAACCTCAAAATGGATCACCCTTTATAAATTATCAGAGTATCGAAAAGAGTCGATTTAGCCATATCCTTCTGTCTGCTGTTTATACGCAAACTAGTCCCTCAGTTATTGAGATATCGCTCTGAAATTTTGCAGACGTTCGTTTCATAACAAGAAGCTGTCGGAACACTTCATATCGGACTACTATAAATATGCAGAGCAAGGCATGCAAACTCAACGATCAAAATAAAGTTCAGGTTTGGGAAACTTTTCTTAGACGAGATATATTCACGAAATTTAGCAAAGTATATTTTCGAAGGCAATGTTACAATCTACAAACAAAATGTTCAGATCGTACCACTACAGCATATAGCTGCCATACAAGCTCAGCGATCAAAATTAAGTCCAAGTACGAATAATAACTTTTTTATTTAACAAGATATCTTCTCGAAATTTGGCAATTGGACAATTTGAGTCACCCAATCTTTCAGAAATGATGTATCCGACGATTTCTAGCAGATCGGCATATTTTGATTAATTTTCTTTAGTAACATCCCCGACTTGCCCCTCTGTACATTAATATGCATCAGTAAAAGCAAATTTGCATATGTTTGCCCAACAGAAGAAGATTGCATCGCTTAACGTCCCATCATTGTTGTTTGTGCTGCTCTTTTCGTCAGTTGCTTGTACCTTCTGCTCGACTTCGTCTCTGATCACACATATACAAGTATATTATGCATAAACAGATTCAAGCTTGCAGAGTTTGCACTATATCGTCCGCTGTACATACATATGTGAGGTTGTTTGTACGGTTCGCGCAGACGAATCCTTCAAATTACTTATGGGCAAGTATTCGTTTACGCTCTACGCATAAATTCTCCATTGTTTCGGCTGTGATATTCATCATTTTCGTTTCATTGGATTGTGCTTCATTTGATCTTTTTTTACTTTTTTTGCGATTTTTCTCTTAATTCGTTCGTCGATTCTTTGTTATCAATTGCCTTGCTCTGTCTTTTGCTTTTTTTTGTTTGTTTTTGCATTTTAATTTACTTGTATACAGTTTAATTGCCAAACACAAAATTTGCATAAAATCTAAATTAGAGATATTTGCTTCGATATCTTCAAATATATACCATGCACTACATATTTCAAAATAAATTGGCCCTTAAGTGATCTTAATAAAGGTGCCGTCAGACATGACAAGTATAGTTAGTTAAACTGAATCAGGCAATACTTTACTTTGGACTTTTGACAAAACATTACGCGGTAAGATAATAAGAGTGGGATCGATAGATGGTTCTTTCTTTTTCAAGGTACTCAATAAAAATTAATCCAAGCGCACCCCAAAATGCAGACCATAAGCTTGCCAGCCGACTGTTGCGTTTTTTCACGTTTTGAAGCAGGTTCATCGTGTGCAGTTCACTCGAATGACTACCAATTGGACTTCGTATTGGAATGATGTAGTCATTTTTCATCCATTGTCGCATACCGATGTAAAAACTCGAGCTTATCACGCTTGAACAACTCCAAACATTGCTTCGAATAACTCAACTCGTCATTGTTTTTGATCAAAAGTGCGCTCACGTGGTACCCACTTTGCACAGAGCTTTCTCATACCCAAATATACAGTTCATTCTGTTGATATCCTTAGATTGTCTGCTATCTAGAACAACTTCGCTTCACGGTCGCCCAAAATTATTTTATGGACTTTTATGATGTTTTCCGTAACAACCTCTTTTGGACGTCCACTGCCTTCATTGTCCTCGGTGCTCATTTCGCCTCGATCCGATTTGGCAAACTACGTTCCAACGGTTGATTTCTCCGGTGCAAAGTCCCAATAATGTTTATCAATTCAAACCTTGGTTTCAAAAGTATTTTTTCTCCAAAAAAGCAATACTTTATTAACACACGAAGTTTCTTTTGATCCATTTTTTTTAAACTAACACAAGTTTTTTCGCCTAAATTGCTATATTTCATAAACTAATATTTCGTCAGCTGTCAAATTTGTACACGCGCCTTTTGAAGGTTAGGTTAGGTTAGATGGCTGATCAGAGATCGCACGTGGACTAATGTAGTCCTTTGTGAAGTCATTGAAAATAGAACTCCCGTGTTCGGACTTAAAGATCGGCAAACCGCTTAGTAGCCAATACAAATTTGAAAAGGCGCTTAATTTCTACGCCCGCGAGATCGGTGGGATGTCTGAAGGTATGTGTCCCCAAGTGTCTAAGCCTTGATCTCCCAAAAGCAGGACAGTCAAGAAGGAAGTGCTGGCTAGTTTCTACCACATCTTCTTCCAAGCAGCTTCTGCATTCGGCGTCCTGTAAGATTCGAAGTCTTACAGCATGTATGCAAATAGGGCAGTGGCCCGTCAAGAGCCCCATCACTAATGAGAGGCTAACCTTGCTGAAGGCAAAGAGATCACTAGATCTCCAGCGAAGGTTGAAGGTTAGGGCCTATTAAAGAATGGGGAAAAAATATATTGTCAATATAAAAATACACTGTGTTAGGGACGTAAAAACATAAAAAATTTGATTATTTGTAGTTTTACATTAATTTTGAGGTTATGGGAAAAAGGTCTATATTCAAAAGTTATAGGTCCTTTCATTACCTACAATATTGCCACACATTTTTTGTCTATCGGACTCGTAGTTTTGCCGGAAATCGAGATAAACCACTTTTAACCGTTGAAAATTTAACTAGGCACCTCCCTTTCCTGTCTTCCTTTTCGTATATTTTTCCCTTAATTTTCTTTATTTTATCTTACGTTTCTGGTCTTACGTCCACTGGTCTTTGAAAAATGTAAAAACTTTATTCCAGACCTTTTTCTGCCCCATTTTCATTCAATAATGTTATAAAGTACACCTGAAGGTACTTTCCCGGCTTTGATCCTTGGGATTACGAGTGTATTGAATTTTCGGTTACGCCCGACCTTAATTCTTTCCTAATTATTCTATCTACTTTTATTTCAGTTTGGAAATTCTAGTTTTCAATTGCTGTATTCTTAACTAGTTTTCTCTTCAGCAAGTAAACCGGCCAAAGTTTTAGCCAAAGCAGTATGCGCCACACTATTTGGCACATTATTATAATTATGCCACATTATGGCATCGAATTCTCTCCTTTATTCCTTTTCGTAATGCCAGAATTGTTTCGGTTACATCATTATTAACAGCAAACCCACTTGAGCCTCCTCTGCCCTGGCGCGCTCTCAATAAAATCAGTATCGGATCTACCTCACTTTTGCCACTTTGCCAATTCTTTGGTTCGCCTGTGTAGCCTCCTCCCACACACATGTCTTAAGTAGAGTGTGTATTTATGGGCATAGTGCGTCGAAGCGACCATACAGACGTTGAACCAATATTTTTTGTCGCCAAAACTACAGCTTCGTTTAAGCATGACTTGTTGTTGCCTTTGTATTGTTTGTCTTCTGGCATCAGACCCTTTGCCCGCTCCTGTCCCTGATGGCGGCGCGCTTGCTCGCCCCGTTGAAGCTGCCATTTCTGGCAGACAACTCGCATAATTATTGTCGCCGTCAACGTTGTTGTCAACATACTTAGTTGGTGTTGTTTGTTGTTGCAAATGCTGTTGCTGGAACGCGCTTTTTGTTGTCGTCGCTGCCATGGCGCAGATATTGTATTTACACTACATTTTACATTCTTTGTTGTTGCTGTTGCCGCTGTCGTTTCTGTCATCGTTGTCATCGAACGCATATTTTGTGCGCTCGTCTTTTGCCTTTTACGTTCGTTCACTATTTTTTTTTTTCTTCTATATCATTTTGCTCCATTTATTACCTCCTCCCGCAGGCATACTGTCATGCAGCCCTGCCAAACACAATACCAGTGTCAAGGATGGGAATCACGAGGGGAAGTGCGACATTTCTTGTAGAGTTCAATAAGCAGCAACTAAAAGCTCGGCCTACGCCGAAATCGTCTAAAGTCCCTTTAGTTACTATAGAGATGGTCCCGCTGGATGCAACCCTTGGCAACGGTTTGCTGCGCTGTGGCATTGTGGGCGCACAATCTGCGACGCAGAATCTCGCGGCTCAGGCCTTTTGTTCGTCTTGTGGGCAACGCTTCATACCATTTTTGTCGAATACGGCGACGGCAGTGGGGACAAGAAAAAACCAAAATCGAAGGTTGAAGCCAGAAAAGGAGTCGTAGTGAGCCGAAGCTAAACAACAATCGATTGTCCTGCATGCTTCATTTATTCTCCATAAGTTGTCAAGCAGCTGAGTAAAGCCTGTGCCTTTTGTACCACGCTTGTGCCGATTGCATGCCAATATTTGTGTCGCTTCAGTGGTCGCTTTAGTTACATACGTACATTGTACGCTTTTAGGCAGAAATATCGCTTGTGCCACAACTACTCATATCTGGCATATTGGTATTACATAAAATGCTACCTCCATTTGCATATACATACAAATATACACATATTTCCCATGTAACCAGGTGGAGTTAGAGTTCAAGTTCTCAAAGAGACTAGTACCATAATAACTAGACTACGGTTACTTCCAGTTCTTAACAAATTTTGTGCAAGGTTTAACCATAACCCATTGTAGAAAAGCTCTATTGACCTATCGTCCATCCTACCATTTGAATAAACATAAAGAAAATACTTCGCTTATTTCTTCCCATTTAGACCTTATCAGTGTGGCTTGAGGCCTAGAAAATCAATAACTGACTAGATATTCACCATTCGCAAAATCTTGGAAAAAATCGGTCGATTTTAGAGTTGCTTTTGACATCACGAAAGAGAGCTAGCTTTATGCCGCTATGACTGAACTTGGTATCCCCGCAAAATTAATACGGCTGTATAAACTAACGTTGAGGAATACCAAAAACTCCGCCAGGATGGAGAAGAACCTCTCCGAGCTCTTCAATATCAAGCGAGGTTTCAGACAAGGCGACTACCTTTCGTGCGACTTCTTCAGTCTACTGCTGGAGAAGATAGTTCTAGCTATAGAGCTGAATTGAGAAGGTACAATCTGTTATAAAAGTGTACAGCTGCTGGCGTACGTCGACAATATTGATATCATTGCCTTCACAACCCGCGCCATTAGTTCTGCTTTCTCTAGACTGGATAAGGAAGCAAAGCAGATGAGTCTGGTAGTGAACGAGGGCAAAACGAATTATCTCCCGTCTTCAAACAAACTGTCGTCGTACTCGCCACTGGGCTCCCACGGTACTGTTGAGAGTCATAACTTCGAAATGGTAGATATTTTCGTCTGTCTTAAAACCAGTATTAACACCAACAACACTGCCAGACTCGATATCGAACGCAGAATAACTTTTGCCAACAGTCGCTACTTCGGACTGAGTAGGCAATTGAGAAGTAAAGTCCTCTCTCGACGAACAAAGAACAAACCCTATAAATCACTCATCTTCCGCGTCCTTCAATATGGTGCAGCGGCTTTGGCGATCCGCATTATATGGAACGATGAGCTGTATGAGTTATACGACGTCATTGACATAGTTCAGCGAATTAAGAGACAGCGGCTACGCTGTCTAGGTCAAGTCGTCCGAACGGATGAAGACACACTCTGAGAGTATTCGACGTAGTACACACCGTGGGAATCAGAGGAAGAGGAAGACCTTCGCTCCGTTAGAAAGATTTTGTGGAAAAGACTGACAGAGATAAAATCATAGTTTTTGATACAAAATCCAACCCATAATGGAGCAGTGCATATAAACCTGAAAGAACAGTGTACTCCAGAATTCTTCATATTTCTACGTGTAACCTTGCTTCAGTTCTGTTTGCATCGTCAGCTGAATCGATCGGTGATAGTTTTGGTTGCGTTTTAGCAACTATGCTCCACTACAGTATGTATAGTTGGCTGCATGCCGCTGTAGATTTGTAATTCACTAGACAAATACAGCAATATTTCAGTTGAGTCCAAGCCATTGCTGCCATGCTCCAATTTTGACACGCTTCACGGGGCACAGGACTGCTCGTTAACAATCGGAGAGGTGGACAAGTAAGTGTGGCCCGGCGAGGCGTACGCTACGCTAACAAAGTGAATGTCTAACGCGGCGATGGAGCCTTTCGATACGCCAGCGCACACTTTTCGAATGGACAACTGAATTACAACGCAAATGGAACAGCAACAATAACAGCTGGACTGCTAAGACAATAGCATTACGTGAGGAGACAAACAGATATAACCACAACAACAACAGTGCTGTTGTTGTTATTGCTGCCCTGCGGTTAGGTGGAGCCCTTGCGCGTGCGCCAACTCGTGTTCGCAAACAATCATTGCATACACTCCTCGACATGGCATACACACGTACCAAAAACACATACATACACAAGCGCAGGCCACAGTGCAACACGATTATGCGGAGTACATTTTCATTTTTCGCCTCAGCGCCGACCCAAACCCACACAAATCTCGCGCTAGAGCGCAGTCTGAAGTGAATGTGCAGGCGGCGGTGGGTAGTTGAGGGCAACAACAGCCAGCCAACCAGTCAAGCGGCGTGGTGATTCAATAGCAACGGGTTCCAAATTACCCCCGGTAGCGATGAATAAACTTGGCGAGGTTCAATTGTGTATCGACCACGCGCTAAATATGCGCCGCGCCCGCCGCTCATGCGCCCGCGCAACCGCGTGCCGCGCAACGAAACGAGAGCGTTTTCATTGCTTGCATTGCCATAGTGATTGCCGGTGTTGCGCTGAGTTGCCACGTATGCGGCACAGCTTTGCGCATGCGCAGCCATTTCAAATGCAAATGCAACAAAGCAACAACGCGGAGCAGCTGCGCGCATAACTACCGCTTTGCCAGTACATAAATATGCATTGCAATATTAAATGAATGCAGCTATGTAAACGCGCTTGCGAGTGTCTGTGTGTAACAGTCATTGTAATTGTTGTTGCAAGTGAGCGCGTTGGAAAGGCAAATCAGAAACCGCCCAGAAGGTGAATTATTCTAATCTGTTCTGCGAGCGCGCAAAATAGTGGACACCGACGGCGATTGCAATTTGCCCATTTGGAGTGGCAAAAGCAGAGCAGTGCGACCGGCATACGCCAAGACGCCAAGTCGTCACGTCGCTACGCCAACTATACACTATATGTGTCTAGGAGTTGTAGTAGTTTTATTGGTACATTCGAGCAGCTGCAATTTAAATGACCGCAAATTCAACTGGGCGAATGGGCGCGGATTAAATTATTGCACTAGAATACGCTGGCGAATGTAATTTCCTCTTGCCGTAACAACTATCGATTGGGGTCGGTCCGTAGCATTAGCGGCAGGGGCCTAGTTGCAGTTACAGAAATAATTGACTCGAGCCACCTGAATCATTTACTAGCGCTGTTCACCGTATCTACGCGCACACGTCCACCGCCAGTTGCATTTGTCAGCGGCGGCGATGGCGACGGCGGCGACGGGCGCTCGCATTGCAACGCTTTGTTCGAAAACGTGTTTTGACGCCCAGGCGAGCGCGTCGGCTTAGTGCGTCATTAGACGTTGTTGCACAAATGTAAAGTGGACGTTGGCGGCTTTTAGCTTGCAACAACGCATTTATTCTACTTCTCGGATTTAGACCAATCCGACCAGCAGGCCATTTGTTGCATATGAAATCTTTCCCGGTTCTTGCATTGTTGTTGTATAACTATTTGCGTTTGCGCACGCGAAATTGTTGTTAGTGCTGTTGTTCAGCTCGTCGATTCGCCTGGCTGATGTTGCGCGCGATTGATGTTCGAGATGCGCGCACTTGACACTAAGCAGCTTCAGATTAATATCAGCACATCACTCTTTGTCCAACTCAGCTCAAGCTCACTCTAGCTGAAAACTGCGTTCACCGCAACATATTTTGTTTGTTTAGCTCATGGACGCTGGACATCTGTACCAGGAAGCGCTTGTGTGCGCAAAAAGCCAACAGTTTTGATGATCTACCTCGGCACCTAATGGCATGCGTTCATTACTAATGTCGGTAGTCACAGTCGAGCCGTGTGGGTCGCGTTGAAAGTAGTTTACATTTTTTAGTATTAATGAGTTTTTATGTTTTCTTCTGAGTGTGACAAGCACTTCCCTGAGTATATATGTATGTACATACATTAATATCATGTGCTTAAAAGTCATGCACAAGTTTTGCATATTGCTATCTCGCGGCAGTCGGAAATACCGATGTAAAAACGTGCAAGAAATATGTCCAACACTATATCAAACTGCATGTGAGGTTACAAATTACAAAATTAATTGTCGGATTACGAAATTTGTGACATGCGAAATATACTTTCGAGAATACTAAAATAAAAATTAAGAAAAAACGTATTATGACAGCGATGTAGAGCTCAAATCTTTCCGGTTTTATACCAGAAATATCAACTAACGGTCTTCTGGTTGCGCCTTATATATATAATTATCACTCTCCGAACCTATAACGGTGAAAAGATGTAATGTAAGATATTTATTTCTCTTTGAAATTTTTAAAATTATGTGCCGAAATGTAAAGAATTCGAAGCCCCATATGGGTTACAGGCTAGGGTGGATGCTAGACGACGTAACTAGGCCTTTAGTAAGCCCATTTTGAGACCACCAGGACTAAAATCACCTCACTCTATTACATACTTTCTAAACCATCCTGTTCTCCGGATGAAGTTCATCAAATCAAAAAGTTGTATGTGTGTAACTTCTGAGACATCGTTAAGAAACTCTTGACCGATTCTTTTCCTATAAAACCCAAAAGCTTACCTATCCAAACGGGGTCAAATCGACAAAATAACAGCCCTTGGACGGAGAAAATACTCGTCAATTCCAATAACGTAGAACCAGCTGTCATCGAAATTGTGTAAAACGCCGACGAAGAAGCTTCAGATATATAAGATATATATAGTATATCTTATATCTCCAGTTAAACTTTTATACAGTAAGTCTGGTCAAGGAACATAATGAACTTCTGTCCAAAAATTTCCGCCCGCCTTCTAGCCACATCAAGAATTCTTTTCTTGATGACGTCTACATCATTGAACAGTACGCCAGCAAACTATAGATATGTACTGACACAGTGGAGCCAACCCCTTCACTGACTCCCTCCCAATAATTGCCATATTAGCAGTCAAACCATCACTCATTACAGACGAAGAGCTCGAGTTGCCCCGAGAATCTGGAGTGAGCCTTGCGCAACTTCGTTCTGGTTACTGTAGCAGATTAAAATCTTACTTATCAAAAATCTACCCCAACATATGTATCAAATATACATATGTCCAGCGCGCACTGCGGTCCCTTTTGACTCTAGCCATCGCTTTGCATGCCCAGCGAACCCCACGCATGTAAAACCCCTCTCCATATTGTCCGATGAAATAGCACGTCTTCTAAGCCTACAGTTAGAATATTGCAATGACAACCAAACTAAACCTTACCACCTAAGCGCGGGGAATGGATATCCGATAGAACAAAAACAACATTATTTTCCTATACCTATACAAAGCCTTGTATTCACAAACAGGATGTTCATAGTCTCTTTTTTTACCACTTGCAGCTTCTACAATAGTCGTTGTACGAGTATGGTCTGTTGGCACGTCTGTCAATTCAACAGTGACCTCTTAGCATTCTTGCCAGAGTTCTTATGTCATTCCTTTTGAATTTTAAAAGTCGACATGTCCGTCCCAATTTTCATTCATGTGATCATTTCTAAGAGATCAAGCAATAATTTTTTTGTATCTTTTTTATGTTATATTTTTTGACATTTTTATCTCTTTACTCTTTACTCTTAACTTTCTTACTTTCTAACCCTAAGAAACTTTAGAGATTTCAAAGCCTTTTAACTATCTTTATATGTGACCTGGTCTACGAAAAGGGGGCTTAGGTGTCAAAAAAAAGGAGAACAATTAATGAGATAACGAGAAACTGTCGATTATTTTTAACAGCTTTTCCCAGAAAAGAAAACTAGTTTTCGCCCGTTGGCTCCCTTTTCGTAGGCCAGGTCACATATGTAAATATATTTCCTGTTGTACGAAAAAGCTTTCTTTAATTGCTATAATCTAAGCTTGGAAGACCCTGCAGTAATCTGATTTTTTTGGAAGAGACGACAATATTGAGAATAACCGAACCGAATAACCTCATCTAACTAATTTGTATATGTACGTAAATAATATCAACTGCACATAACAATAAACATTTTATCTTCACGATTGGATAGACTCGTTTGTTCCGTCGTAAGAACTAAAGATCCTCTTAAGTTACAATCAGGGATATAATAGTTGTATTGGGTCATCTAAGTTGAGGTACTTTTTTCAGTAGCCTTTTTTTGATAGATCACGTGTAAGTCCTGTCAAGTTGTCATGTTATATTTGTTCAGTAGTGTTTCACATTACATCATGGAAAGACTTGCGCCTGAACAACATTTACAAATCGTTAACCTTTATTACGAAAATTCACGTTTTCTAAAGAATGTGTTTTTCTCGAGTTTCGCCCAACTTATGGTTAACATACTTAGCGTACTATTCGCAACACTTCATTATTCCATTCATCCAGCATTCATTATTGGCTAATATTCGTTCGAATAGACCACGTCCACTACGCACTTAAGTAAATATACATAGCAGCCGTAGCTGAGATTGTACATACACGAAGACCGTGGAGAGTTGATTTGGCGTCGTTCGCAGAGTCTCGGAATGACGTATGGAACGACATGGCGCATTTTAGCGAAATATTAAATTACAAGCGTACCAAATACAGCTTGTGCAAGAACTGAAGCCGCTTGACTTTCCAAAGCGACATCGTTTCGCTCTTTATTGAGAAAACACTTCGGTGAGTAGATTATTTCACGTTTAAAACCGGGGCTTGGAGCAAAACATCACGCTTGTCATTCGCCAGTTAACATTCGAAATGCTCGTATGAGTCATCGAAAATTTTACTCAATGGATAAACCATCTAAGACGTAACCGTGGCCAACATTTGAAAGAGATAATCTTCAAAAAGGAAATGCCAAAGAATGTTCTTTGGAATGATAATAAACATTTCATATTAAATTTGAAGTTTATGGGTTTTTTCTTTAAAAAAGTAGGGAACCTCAAAATGGATCACTCTTTACTTACTCAACAAGCGGTGTTGTATGTGCTCTCTTTACTTATGTCTTAACAAAGATCTTTTGTGTAGTATTGCTGATGGAATAAATTAGTTCAAGTTCGATGTCAATTAGCTTCAAATCGCTTGGAGGTTCTCTGTTATCCTTATGAAAAAATCCTCCAAATGTTCCCGTTTTTTAACGATTTTTCTGTTTCATCTCCTGTTTATTATTTTCGAAAAATTAGTGAAATGAAATATGAACATTGCTCATATTAATTACCAAAGTTATTCAACCCAAACAGAGAATTCAGATTCCAGACTTTAAAGCGTAACAAGCATTTTCAATTGACAACATACAGTAATTTTGAAGTCTTCTTTATTCTGTTTTTAGGCGCATGTTTCTACCTTCCTATTATACAGCGCAGAAATATGGACGATGATGAACTGCCTCTCTCGCTATGCATCTGGCTTGGCCTCGCAAAGGATGGAGGCAACTAGCGAAGATTTGAAGTGCCACATAAAAAGACAAATAAAGTTCTTAGTTCTTTCCTTTAAATTCTCTGTATTCATATATTTATCTATATAAAAATTATAAGTCTTAGACCCGAAGTTAGATGCTTAATAGTACGCCTGCATTTGGGTTTTGGTTTTCGAAAGGCAGGTGGATGTTATCGTAAGCCTTCCTCCAGCCATGGACGTCATTACCATACATAGCTGCCACTTTAAGCCTCTACCATAGTCGTCCAGAAACTGAAACTGCCATTCTCCATGCGATAAACTATGTGCGTGCTTACACAATCGACAGATAGGGTGTACATATCGTATTTTTGACTTCCGCGGTGTGGTTTTGTGATTTGCGGAAAGCAAATCCATAAGCCTCTTAACAATTATCACGCCAAAATTGCCCGTAATGCAGTACAATGATGAAATAAATCCTATTAATTAGATACATATGTATCGGCAGTCATGTACACCATGTGAGGGTCTGTGTGATTAGAAACACAACAATCAATAATAGACAAAGTATGGCAAGTACTTTGTTTTCTCATTCCAAGCACGTAATGATGATCAAACAATGATTTGCTGATTTCCATTGCCTTTTTTAAGCATTCTACCGCTTCCCGCTTCCTACATTTGAAATCAAAAATCTCGCCCAATCGAACTCTGCGCCGTTTACCGTATTGTGTGGAAACATATTTCACGGTTATTTACAGAATTTGTACGTATTTTTAATAATTAACAATTCGGCGTTTCGTTCATCTGCTTTCCTGCGCGATCATCATGAAATCATCACCTTCGCTTCGGCATTGATTTGCCTCACACCGGCGGTGTGTTGTGTTGTTGTCGATGATGCTGTCGATTCGAATATTAAATATTTTCTTACTTTCTTTGTTGTTACTACACGCCGTGTTATCGAGCCACAATGTGATTTCGTTGTTGTTGTTTCGCTTTGGCGCTGCATTGTTCATGCAATTAGCTACGAATGTCTTCAGGTGGTCCCCGTCAAATTGTGACCTCAATAATTCACCACGTCCCGTATAGGCGGGAGCAGCGGCAGCCAGCGCCTTCATGTATCGACGCAGTTCACCTCAAAGGTTCACAAGTTTACTGTGCACTAGTTGGTTTGGTGAGGTTGGTTTTTTCGATCGGAACGAGCGGTGGCTTGATCTCGGTCTGAAGCTGGTCCTGCTGCTGTGCTGACAGTTATTGATCACTATCTGTATTCGAGGTGATCGCATCTGAAATTGGTTTTTCACTCTCTGCGTTTTGTTTTTATATTCATAAGCAACGCACAGTCAGCTGACAATGCTCTCCGAACTGCGAGGTGGTAAGTTTGTTGATTGAACTGGAGAAGACCTTTCAAGAATGATGTGCCACTGTTGCTTCTGATTGGGCGGCCAAAGTAATTAAAAAACATAATTAACTATGCGTGATGTGGCAAAAAAGTATATTTTTATTAAGTCCAGCTTCGTGTTTACACAAACAAGATATATTATTAAAGTAAATATGTATATATGTATATATAGTATACCTACAAAAACAAATAAATACAGGATTTTGAAAAATCTTCCATGGCAATTAAGAATATGAGATCAATACTATGATCTCATGACAAACATAATAATTCAGAAATTTCCAAATTAAAAATCTACTTAAAACTACCCAGAAGCTAGTGCAGATCATGGGCCGGGTATCCATGTAAAAACTACTAGTAGAGAGAAAATGTGGCTAAGGAATACCTTGTTGGCCAATCGACCGGCACAAAACTTTAAATTATTTGCTCACCGAAGTATTCTCTCAATAAATCCATTGATTGATGCGATGTAGTGAAGTGGGTCGTCTTGTTGAAACCAAATGTCGCCGAGATCACGAGTTTCATTTTCAGGCATCAAATAGTTGATTACCATGGCGCGAAACGGTCGCTATTGACGGATACGTTCTCATCGGCACTATTTTTGAAGAAATATGGACCGATGATTCCACCGACCCAAAAACCACAAACCGTTGTTTTTTCTAAATGAATGGCTGCTCTTGAATCTATTCAGGTTGCACTTCGTCTCAAATGCTTAATTTTGTTTGTTTATATGTATACCAATTGAGCCAGAAATGCACCACATCGCTGAACAACATTTGGCTCGAAAACGTCGGATCTTCTTGGAACTTTTAAAGAGCTCATAGAGCGAAACAATGTCATGTGGAAACGTCCATCGGTTTCAATGCTTTCACAAGCTTTATTTTGTTCAATTAAGGATCTCGACGTAAAATGCGAAAGGTCGTTCAATACCTCAGTTCGAGTTGCTGCGAACCCCACCCAATCGACTCTACACGCCCTTCGTGTATACTCTCAGATACAGCTGCTATATTTTCTTCACTGCGTGCTGGTCATGATCTATTCGGTCAAATATTATCCAATAATGAATGCTCGATCTCAAGGTGGGGAATGGTGTTGCGAAAAGTACCCTTAGTAGGCCGATTATGTTGAACATAAGTTGAGCGAAGTGCTCGAAATACAAGTATATTCATTACAGAACGTTAATTTTCATAATAAAATTGAACGATTTGTTAAAGTTTTTCAGGCGTTAGTCTGATAAAATTCCAAACAATACTGAACAAAAATAAATTGACAGCTTGATATGTCAAAGAAAGGCTATTGAAAAAAAGTAGCTCTACTTGGATCACCCGTTATTTATTCGCAGTTTCATGGTGAAATTCATCAGTATTATATCTACTCCGTTCAATAATTATTTGACCATTACCATTTTATATTTTTGTTTCTATATTCACATACCGACCAGGAATATGTGAATGGGGAGGTGTCGCTGAAGAAGAGACCCAGAGACATTTTTCACAGCAGTGTCTAAGCTCGGAGGAAGTAGTAGAGCGACAATACTAGCGCGTGGTCGCTAACTCTGCACTCAAAGCTAGCCAAAGAGTGTCTGCCCTTACCAGTATTAGCATCAAGCTACTTCATTGTTCAGACTTGGTGCCGCTCATATCGAAAAAGGACCGAGCTGAATCGCCATTGGCATCTTGCAATCACGCAGTGGACCAACCATTCCATCGTACTAAGCCTGAAGAAACTATGTATCGGCACCAGAGTTACTCTCAGCTGTATTAACGTCTGTTGAAAACATCAAAATCCGAGTGATGTCGTTGTATTTGTAATTGTTTTATCTTGCGGATACACAACATACATACATTCTTCAGAGTTCTTTGTGGTGAATTCCCACAAGCCTAAAATGTTCTTAATTTATTGATATAAAACTCGTTAATTTTCGAGGCAAATAACGAATTCCCATCTGCGATGTTGACCAAAAACTTTGCGGCCTTTCTTTTAGAAAAGAATGTTGCTAATTTACAAAACTAATTAACACGAATTTTATAGATTTTATAGCCGTTTAACCGAAATGCACTTGAGAGCACAATCGGCGCTGGAAATTTGTTAAACAAACTGACGGCGCATAAAAGTGCAAATGAAAAGGCAAATACAGCATAGATATGTACATAAATAAATCGGTGTGTACCACAAACAATCGAATCAAAGAAGTCACAACAATCGCTTTACCAATGTACATGCGTGTGTGTGTGCGTGTGTGCTAGCGTAAATAGAATGTGTGTATCTAGGCTGCTCGTCGGTGTCTTCCAAACAGCGCAAACATTGATTGAAGTTTATTTACTCTGCTCGAGAGCCTCTAAGTGCATCCGAATGCAGGATTAGCCGAGTGAAACGGCACTATGTTGATTTACCAACAATTGACTTTGTTTTTTTCTTCTTCCTTTATGAGCACACGTTTCTGTTTATGAGTGTTGATGTATGTGTGTGAAAGTACCTGTAGAGTTGCCTAACTATTACTAGACAAATAACTGCTGAGTCCACCAATCGACAATCGGGCCATTCAGGTACGACGCACACGCATTGGCTTCCACATACTCGTAAGACGAAATAGAGCAAGTAGATAAAGTTCTGGTAGAGCGACTGACCCTTGAAAACATACCGCACATGATTAGATCCCAACAGTTATGGTTAGAGAATGAAGTGCGATAGTCCTAATAGAGCTCAGAAGGAAAGAATGGCAAGTAAATATCGGGAGAAGGATGTTGTTGTTACGCCACTTCTACTTTGAGACTATTAACTTGAGAAAAATTGGATGAAATTTCCTGAAACATTCTTAACTTTCTAGTAAAGACTTGTATTCCAAGACGTACTTTTCCTTGTGACGCAATCTCTTGGTCAGGCCAACGACTTTTCCACCCATGAGCATATATATTTCATGGAAAATCATACATATATATTAAGAAAAGGCTTAAGATATTCGTAAGTTGTCATAGTTAATTAAATAAACGTGCACACATCCTTGCATACATAAATCCATTTCGGTCCATACCCATAAACCATATACAATATACGAGTATACTCCATATAAAAGGAAAAAACTGAAATCAATAAATTCTATGCTTCAATTTGTGACCGTAAATATACAAGCATATACACTCACATGCATATTTACACACATGCACGCCGCACTTTTTAACACTCCGACATGGTTACGCCTGCAAAATTGATGAACGCATGCGCAATCAGCAGACTGGTCGCTCGACCAGACCAACCAAAGCCTCGCATTGTTCATTTGTGCGTTTGTGCTCGCACTAATTTTCTTTCGTTTACTTAACACACTGTGTTTTCTCTTCTTTTTTTGTGGCAATCAGCGCCAATTAAAAGCTTCATGGTTGCGTGCTGAGAGCATTCCAAAAGTGCGCGCTTTCGCAGTGCCAAATCCAGCAGCAGTTTTTCTTCTACATACGTATTTATATTATATACCATACGCGGATATTCTACTTTGTACAGCGACTTGCGATAAGTAATTAGTAAAGTCTTCTGGCAGCAGAACTGGTGTAAACCCGTTGCCTGTTAAGGCAGTTGCGAATGTTGCAGAGCCACAAAGATTGTCAAAGTAGAGTTACAGTTTTCTGGAAAAGTACTCCCTGCCTCTTTTATACTACAAGTATAATACATTCAGTTCGAAACACATAACGGATCAAATTTACATACCCGATTAAAGTAGTGTATATGTATACCCGATAAATGACTGACCCTCTAAAGAAAAGACGAGTCTTTTCATATAATTTCAGCAGAATTATTCTTATGAACTACAAACAAATAAGATATAAATTATAATAGGTTAGGTTTGACAAGTTTCGGCCTCCAAAATATTTAACTTCACCGCGTGAGTACCAATGAACAGTGTCCGATTAGGTTATCTAACATTGCTGCGATGTGAGCTTTGCTTAGAGTTAGCACTTCAATTGACTTTTTACTTTTCACTCTGGGCTAGAAAATTTTCGCAACCCCACAAAGTCTGGTTGCTGTGCACGCTCGAAGTATATGTAGCTCCATAGATTCAGGTCCAATTGCAAGAAGGATAGGAGAAGCCCTGCGTGTTCCCATTCTGGTAGAATTTGTGTAAGGGTGCCTTTTCTAGCAAGCTCATTGACTTTGCAATTTCCGACATGCTGACTATCAGCGAGCGCAATGCCTTTATAACAGCTCTGCTAAATTAAACTAAGGATATTTAAGTTTCTCAGACACGATATACATTCTCAAGGTTCATTCTACGCAACCCCATCTGTTTAGTGTTCTTGAAGATGTTTTTACGAGAATTCATGATAAAAAGGAGACCTTTAGTAACAGATGATTCAAGTATAGGTATTTTTTTAATAGCCTTTTTTTGACAGATCACGTGTGAGTCGTGCCAGGCTGTTATTTTTGTTCTGTATTGTTTAGAATTTCATCATGGAAAGACATACGCCTGAACAACGTTTACAAATAATGTATTTCGCGAGCTTCGCTGAACTTATGGCCAACATAATCGGCCTACTGAGCGTACTATTCGCAACACTATAAATCATCTTTAGACACAGTATTGATTATTGGATTATACTCTACTGTATAGATCACGTGCAGCACGCAGGGAAGAAAATATAGCAACCGTAGCTGAGAGTGTACACGAAGACCGTGGAGAGTCGATTCGGCGCCGTTCGCAGAATCTCGGAAGCCGCTCAATCTTCCCAAGCGACATCGCTTCGTTTCAAGAATATCCGACTTTTTTAGCCAAATTTTGTTCAGCGATCAGGCCCATTTCTGGCTCAATGGGTATGTAAACAAGCAAAATTGCCGCATTTGGAACGAAGAACAACATAAAGAGATTCAAGAGCTGCCATTTTATCCAGAAAAAAAGGTTTGGTGTGGTTTGTGGGCCGGTGGAATTATCGGTTCGTATTTTTTCAAAAATGATGCTGGTGAGAACGTAGCCGTCAAAGGCGACTGTTATCGCACCATGTTATCCGACTATTTAATGCCTGAAATTGAAACTCCTGATTTTGGCGACATTTGGTTTCAACAAGACGACGCCACTTCCCACACATCACATAAGCCAATGTATTTATTGAGAGAACACTTCGGTGAGCATATAATTTCACGTTTTGGGTCGGTCGATTGGTCACCAAGATCGTGTGACATCACACCGTTAGACATTTTTCTGTGAGTAAATCTAAAGTCTAAAGTCTATAAGGACAATCCCGCTTCGATTGTCCTTGGAGCAAAACAACGAGTGTGTCATTCGCCAGTTAACAGTCGAAATGCTCGAACAAGTCATCGAAAACTGGACTCAACGGCTGTACCATCTGAGGCGAAGCCGCGACCAACAGAGATAATCTTAAAAAAGAATACCGAAGAATGTCGAGTGATAATAAACATTCAACATTAACATTGAAGTGTCAGTGTTTTTTCTATAAAAAAGCAAGAAACCTCGAAATGGATCACCCTTTAAAGCAATACACATATGTTTTAAAAACTCTGAGTAATAGGCTTAAATATCTAACAGGAATGTGCTACAGATCTATCTAATAATTATACTCCAACCTATTTCTTCAGATAGCAAACTTATTTGCATTCGGCAAATATATATTTACATACATATATGTATATGGCTTGCATATGTGTACATATGTATGCCAGAACACCCATTCTCCTTGAATTAAAGTTGCTCCACTAGCTCATTATTTTGCGCGGTGTCAATTGAAGTGCGTGATATGCCCACCAGCAGCGCGCTGATAGCAACGACAAACTCCGCAGCTGCACGATATCCTGCGTGGAAACATTCAAACTCCGCGAAAAGCAACAAATGAAGTTGGTAAGGAAATGAGCAGCAGCATAACAGCCATTCAACTGATTCGAAGCGAGTTTGATAGCGAAGCAAATCGTCGGAATGCGAACGGCCGAACTCGAATCTGTCGCTTAAGCAAAGCGAAGTTGGTTTCATCACCATGGCACAAATAGTATACTTTAGTGAGCCAAATTAAAGCTAAGCTTCATTTTCCTTCCAGACACATCGGTTACAGCAACTAACTGAATTAGTAGGTATATTCCCTAGACGTGGATGTTCAGGCTTTCCAAGACTATCAATTAAAGAGTGACCCAATTCGAAGTTTCCTACTTTTTTAAAGAAAAAACACAGAACTTCAAATTTAATGGGGAATGTTTATTATCATTCGAAAGAACATTCTTTGGCATTTATTTTTTGAAGATTATCTCTTTCAAATATTGGCCACAGCTACGTCTTAGATGGTCCATCCGTTGAGTCCAATTTTCGATGACTCGTCCGAGTATCTAACGGTGTGATATCTCATAATCTTGGTGACCAATCGAGCGCCCCAAAACGTGAAGTTATCTGCTCACAGAAGTGTTCTCTCAACAAATCCATTGATTGATGCGCCGGCTAGTTGATCACGAGCTTAAATTTCATGGTTCAAATATTCGGTCTCCATTGATGGTTACGCTTCACCGGCATCATTTTTGAAGAAATATAGACCGGCCCACAAACCACACCAAAGTGTTATTTTTCCAAAATGAAATGGCAGCTCTTGAATCACTTCAGGTTGCTCTTTGTCCAAAATGCTGCAATTTTGCTTGTTGCATATCCATTGAGCCAGAAATGGGCCCCATGGCTGGACAGAATTTGGCTAAAAAAAATCGGATCTTCTTGAAACTTTTCGAGAGCCCATAGAGCGAAACGATATCGCTTGTGAAGGTCGAGCGGCTTTGAAATAAAGTTGAAAACTTTGTTCAGGCGTAAGACTTGAAATGCCACACTATACTGAAAAGTGTCATTACAGCTTGACACGACTGCCGCGTGAAAAAAGTACCTCTACTTGGATCACCGTTATAATTGTTAAAATTATTTAATGAACTCCGAAGCGCTTAGTCGAATTTCGTCATTATAAAACCTACTATCCCGCATCCAAAGCTCGGCAGCTACTCAGCAGATATTAATGGACTTCTGAACTCACGATCCTCCGCGAATAAGTCCTCTTCTAAATTTACATTTTGTCAAGATTTTTTCATAAATGCACCAATGTGCTTCGTCGATCGTGCAAATCAACGTTGAATAGTTAGTGTTCCAACTGGTAAATGGCATACTTTAATTCATACTTGCACCTATGTATGTAAGCATTTGTGTGTGTGAGTACCACTTGAGTAGGCAAAGCAGGCTTCTGAACGGCCGCAGGCGTCGGATGACAGACAGCGAAGGAGGCGTTCGACAAACTGGTGGCTAATTTAACTGCTGTTCTGTACCCACTTACTTACACGCCGTTTTTTCATATACAAAATAATCGATAAACTAATATACACTTTATATATATACATACATACTTACATAAGTATATAAAAAATCATATACTTTCATACGTACATCGATGTTCGGCACGTACGACTGAAGATTTGTGGAAGGAACTAACTAGTTTCTCGCGATGATTTGCTGCCATGATTAATTGCCGCACACACGCATTTTACCAGACGCATGTATGAACGCGTGTGGTTACTATGAAGGGCCTAGGTTCATGCCCGCAATGACAGTTCGAATAATCGCCAAGTCATTTGGAGCTAACTTATATTTTTCAGGCCATGAGTTTACATATAATTGAAGTTAGACTTTTTTAAGTTCAAAACTAGATATAGTTTTTGATATGAACGTATCAGTTTAAAGCTTATTGTGTACTTGCCGCCAGTGCTAAACGGTTTCGCAAATACCAACGTTTTATTTCAAAAACTGTGTTTTAAACGTAAAATAAATTCAAGACAAATGGTCAACGAGAAACGCGCCAAGATCAGATCGTCCGAGGGCAATCACTGATTCATCCCGATTTATACAGCAGTGCCTTGAGATCAATAACAATTCAACAGATAATCTTAGAAGGTGGTATACCAGCCACTACAAGATCAAAAATCCTTTCATCAGCAAACCGAAGTTGAAGGAACCATTGGAATATGTCAACAAGTATTATCATAAAAATTATTTGGAGTGATGAGAGCAAATTTGAATTTAAAATTCGAAAAAAATGGAGGAAAAGTTTGACGAAAAAGTTATGACAGGCTCCAGATTATGTAATGTATTAGTTTTGGATTGCTTTAGGTACAGTGGTCTATCAAATCTGGTAATGGTCAAAGCCAAAATTATGGGAGAGTTCTGCGTACACATGCTAAGTATAAATTTAGAGCGTGGATTAGACAAAATGCACTCACGCGTTAACTTTATATCCTCTTCTTTATTGGAACAGACATTGCTTACGCGGTTATAGAGGAGCTTACAACAGCGTACCAGTCGTTCTTTCTCTTCGTTGTTTGGCGTCAATTGGCGATTCCAATTTTAGCCTGGTTCTTCTCCACCTTATCTTTCCAACGGAATGGAGGTCTTCCTCTGCTCCCTCCGGCGGATACTGCGTCGAATACTGTCGGAGCTGGAGTATTTTCATACGTTCGGACGAAAGCCAGCAGTGCCGCTTTCTCTTAAATCGCTGAACTATTTATGTCAATATCGACGTATATCTCATACAGCTCATCGTTCCATCGACTGCGATATTCGCTGTTGTCAATGCGCAAAGGTCCATTAATCTTCCGTAGAAACGCCTACTCATCAGATGTTGTCATCGTACATGGCTCTGCACCATATAACAAGACGTAGACGATGAGGGACTTGTAGAATTTGGTCATTGTTTCTCAATTGCTTACTCAATCCAAAGTAAGTAACACCTGTTGGCAAGAGTTATCTGTGTTGGATTTTGAGTCTGACTATGTTGTTGGTGTTAATGCTGTTTGGTGTTAATGCTGGTTCCAAGATGGACGAAATTTATAGTCTCCTAAAATGTTGTTAAATTAATAACCTCAGTTCATAAACCACCATGACTTCAGCTTGAATATATCGGAACTCTTTTGCTCTTTGATTATTGATGAGAGTAGAAGAAGATTATCTTCTATATAGTTTTTCATCCTATTTAATCTCTTATAGTGATTCGAAACCACTGATTAAATGCATTAATCTGGATAATATATATTCATTGGCATTTGGCAGACTCCTTTGTTTGCTCGTTTGCTGCTTTCTTTACTTCAAGACACACAGAGTTGCACTATTCTTACCTAACAACGTATGTTTACTGAAACACCTTTCCTAAACCCAATCACATATATTTCCACATAAATATGTATGAATTCTGCTACATTTAAGTAATGGTGCAGTTGCATTGTTGGCAAAGGTGTTTATTTATTATGCGCGTACGACATGACATGACTCTTATGGCAATGTCGGTACATTTGTAGTGACATAAATTTATGACAATCACCGCTTCACGAAAAGTTCTGGGGCCCTTTAAAGTGGAAGTGTTCAATATCGGCAGTGTTGGTGTCACGCTGGTGGCGGGTGGTGGTTAGCCTGCATACAGGTTACATGGCTAACATGGTGTAAACACGTGCAACGATGCTTCCGATTGTGATCGTTAATGGAGCGGCCGAATGATCACAGCAGTGATCCTCTGCAGTTAGCCATAGGCACACTGGAAGTAAGTATGTTGATCATAAATAATTTTACTAAATAAAATAGTTGCCTTTTTACTTCATTGTATACATATATACATAAGTACTTATGTACTTGATTATGTAGGAAAATTTATTTGTTCAGCGGAACAATGAACGCATATTTCTTGGATTGAGTTTGTAGAATTAAGGTTTGATGATGTTTTTGAAAACTTTATCATTTAATATTTTTTATTCTTTCATAACACAACATTATACAGAACATATGTATACTCGTATATGTTATATACGAATGAGGGTTGTGGTAATACCTATGTATAATATTTATTTAATGAAACGAATACATTTTTGTTGGCACTGGACCACTTTCACGATCTCTCATTTATTGGAACGACAAGAAGATCGGTCGAGTTTGTCATCCATAAATACTCGATAGGATCTAAGTCTGGTCTTTAGGCTGGACAGGGTTGGAGCTCTATAGATTATTTATCGAATACTGCTGGAGAAAATAGTTCAAGCTGCAGAACTAAACAGAGAAGGTACCAGAGAGTGTACAGCTGCTGGCGTACGACGATGATATTGATATCATCAGCCTCAACACCCGCGCCGTTCGTTCTGCTTTCTACAAGCTGGATACGGAAGCGAAGCAAATGGGTCTGGTAGTGAACGAGGCCAAGACGAAATATCTCCAATCATCAAACGAACGGTCGTCGCACTCGCGACTTGTCACTGTTGACAGTAATAACTTTTAATTCGTAGATAATTTCGTCTAAATTGGAACCAGTATTAACACAGCTCCAAAATCCAACACAGCATCATTCTTGCCAAAACTATCACTCATTATTCCCGTCCTGCAATATGGTGCAGTGGCATGAACGATGACATCATTTGATGAGTCGATATTACGAGTATTGAGAGAAAGGTTCTGCGGAAGATTTATGGTCCTTTGCGCGTTGGCTCCGGCGAATATCGCATTCGATGAAACGATGAGTTGTATGAGATATACGAGGACATTGACATAGTTCAGTGAATTAAAAGGCAGCGGCTGCGTGCAGATGGAAGACAATCTGTGAAGATTTTCGATTCCGGTGGAAGCAGAGAAAGAGGAATCCACTTTGTTGGAAAGATCAGGTGGAGAAAGACCTGACTATATTTGGAATCTCCAATTGGCGCCAAACAGCGAAAAGGAAGAACGACTGGCGCACTGTTATAAGCTCGGATATAACCGGCAAGCGGTGTTTACACCAATGAAGAAGAAGGAGACTATAGATAAACAAAATATCGCCAATCGAATTAGTTGAGATCTTCTGTAGCATATGTAAATGAAGTGAACTGACTTTAGTAGTTAATAAATCATTGCTCTTTCTTAGATCAATTACCTAAACTCTACGTTGTAATGTCTGACATCACTTTTCTTCCCTTAATGATCCTTTGGGCGTTTGTGTCCAGTAACTAATTGTTTATTACTTTTATAATCCTAAAGTTTATTTAGCGCTTATATTAAGAGTCAAGTCAGCGCTAAGTTCGGGTGTAGGCCGAACACTTTATACTCACATATTTGCAAGCATAAGAGCTGGGACTAATACCAATTAGACATGTGGTTTTCAATGACCCTATTTTTTTTGAAATTGGTTTTGGTCTTGGTTGTTCCGCGTGCAATATTCAGTCGACATAATCGCCAAGCGGAGTTGGTAATTACCAGATCAATCAATTATAATTGGAGTATTCATGGATGGATTTCGAAACACTAGATTGGATAATACGCATCCTAGAGACGCTATTGCTGCTGCGAAACTGAGTATCAAAGAAAATCCAAATGAGTTCATCCTCGAGCAAGAATTGAAGTCGAACGAGATGGCCACTGATTCCAATTTACTCAAGAATATTTTTTCTGCGATGAAGCTCACTTAACCTTCGTTAATAAACAAAATTTTCATATATGTAGTAATGATTATCCACAAGCCATTGTTGAGACCTCGTTACATCTTCAAAAAGTCAGTGCTTGGTGTGCTCTGTGAGCAACGGAAATCAGTTGCCCGTATTTCTTCAAAAATGAAACGGCCATAATAAAATATTACAATTATTGGGGAACGCTAAAGAGCCATGATTGATGACTTTTTCTTGCTTGAATTGAAAGATGTTGATCTTTTCGACCCATCTTTCCAACAATACTACATGCCATATAGCCAACAATCAATTCATTTAAGGATACATTTCTTTATTATTCTTTTGGTGAGCGCACTATCCCATGTCGTGAGCCTTTGGTGCGGCCTCAAAGATCGTGCAATTTAATACCGCTGGACTATTTGTTGTGGGGTTATGCGAATTCCCTTATCTATGCAGATAAGTACCGGACCATTTGGAAGAGAATATTCGGCGCGTTATTGCCCACATACGGTTCCAATTACTGCAAATTATTTTAATCTTCATAAAATATCTTACTTATGGGCCGATATCTACGGTATAAAGCCGACCGGTTTTTTGAAAGTCTTACATTGAGACACATACATTTTTCACAGAGCCAGAAAAGGCGTCGAAAAGATTGGTATTGAGTGAATTTGGTAAATACATCCTTAGCGGTTTGTGATATACTTGTATATTATATACGAGTACGATAAACTTATTAGCGGCGATGCTCATTCCAAAATTTTCAAACCGCGAATACTGCTCCCCAACTGTCGCTGTTTCAAATAAAAGTTATGGCGTTTTATAGGTTTTCGTTTAATGGATTTTGGTAGGCGTGGCAATGTACCAATTACACTCATCTACCATACCGTGTTTCGTATGGTGCCAAGGAACACAGGAAACAAGCTTCGTCAAGATATTTTGATTCTTATTATCGAACGGACGGACAAACAGGTACCCGGAATTCAAATCGTCTCGTCATCCCAATCATTTATATGTATATATGTATATATAAACACTATTTTACTCTGTAGCGAAAAGTTGCGTGAGCATAAAAATTATTATTTGGCAGCACATTCAACAAGGCTTAGCCGAACATGAAGAATTTTGAAATAAATTGGCTAAATATTATTTAAAAACTTAAAAGCCACTTAGATTAGCATTGCGTGCAGAAAGTGACTTAGCTTTCGTATTTCTAATTAAGTATGCAGACGAAAATAATGAATTCAAATTAATAGCGATTTTGACTACGACCGAACGCAAGTCGATACGATTTGCACCGTTATACCCACTCAGCTTCAGCTCGGCTTGCAACCAGGTCACGCAATATGCTTTGAAATTGCATATTCTGCTAACTAAGCAAGTCTTTCCAAATATTTTCGGCCTCCAAAGGAATCTGATTTACATTCCAAATACAAGCATCTCAAATAAGCAGCGAAGAGTGCTAAAACGAAGTGGCAAAATTAACTACATCGTCAACGATACGACGAATATCGATATACTATAGTATATGCATGTGTGTATCGACACATGAATAAGTTAAATGGATGCGATCGTCGCGAACGGTTCATTTAGGAAATTTTTAAACACAATAATTTGCGTCTAAGCCTGCAGTAATTCGCTAAATCATGCAACACAACTGCTCTCTTAGCAAACTCACTTGTAGAGTGTTGCTTTCAACTCTCTTCTGACTTAGTATATAGTAAGGTTAGGTATGCATCCTGCAGTGGAGTATCAACTTAGTCAGAAAAGTATCAGACTTATACCATACTTTTGGCAAGTTTGTTGAGAAAGAATTAAGTTGACGAGTTAGTATTTTATTCAGTGTAGTACCGGAATACCACGAAAGCCAATTAAATTTCTTTCCGAGATACAAATTGAATTAAGAATATAGGTTTTGAACTAGTATGAGATATATACTCTTAATATCAAAATCTGACAATCGAAATCTCCTATTCATCAAACCTGTAGTACTTGATTGTAGCTTCGCACTCTTGTTATCTGAGAGTACTTATCAGCAACTCAGTATAAGGGAACTGTGGGACGGCATTTCAAGCTTCTTACGTACAGCTGCAAATGAAACCATTGGTTTTCGGAAAAGGCAAAAGAACAGCTGGTACGACGAGGAGTGCCGTGTCGCAGCGGAGAGTATACAGACTGCCCACCTCGCAACGTTACAATCGTCCACAAAACGCGAGGGATGGGAGAGATACCGGAAGTTGAAGAGGGAAGCGAGACTCCTTTGCAGACAAAACAAGAGAGGGGCCGAAATGCGTGAATGCGACAAGCTGGTCGACAGGAGGAAAGCTCGAAAATGATCGGAGCATACTAGAACCCCCAGAGGTGAGCTGGTGCCTGATGCTGATACTAAAATTATGGAAGGAACACTTCTCCAACACGCTGAATGGCAGTGAAAGCATATTACCTGGAAATAGTGAACCCGCTTCCTCATTCGAAGCCGTCTGAAGAACAACAAAGCGGCGCGGGCCGATGGATTGCCGGCCCAACTATTCAAATACAGCGGCGAAGAAGTGATAAGGAGCATGCATCAGCTTCTTTGTAGAATATGGTCGTAAGCATGCCCGAAGATTAGAATTTAAGTGTCTATTCAATCCACAAAAATGGAGACTCCCCAATCTGTGCCAAAAATCGCATAGAGGATTCTATAAAGCGTATTGTGTGATTTGTTATTGCCTACCGTCAAAAAACTGATTGGACCTTATCAGGGAGGCTTTAGACCTTTTAAATCAACAACTGACCAGATAATCACTAAGCGCCAAGTCTTCAAAAAGACCCGCGAAAAGAGTATCGACACACACTACCTCTTCGTCAGTTTCCAACGACCTCTCCGACCGCTTCGATACCAAACGAGATTTCAGACAAAAAAAACAGGCAATCTTTTGCCATTTACATACTTTCGATTCATCCCCTGTTACAATGTCATAGACGTACTTCGAAGCAGCACTATTGTAAGTTATTAAAATTTCTCTGGACCACACGACACGAACAAATTTTGAGCGATTGACAAATTGTGTGAATCCAGTGCATGGAATTTAGAAAGTATGCCGGGTAAACTAATCCCTCAATCTTATGACGATCTTTGCAATATCAGTTTGCACCCAACCTCAATAGTTTCCGAGACAACAACTGACTTTTGACGATCTTCACAAATTCGTCTTGGAGTGATGTACGACCTCGATAACATTCCCTATACCAACGATAAAGATTAGCTTTTGTTGGAACTTCACAGCCAAATATTTCATTAACGTCGTCGATACAGAGTTAATCCACGTCGAAAGTTGTAAAAAAATAATCGCGCGGAAATGTTTGCGATTTAATAACATTTTTTATCGAAATGAATACTTTATGTTACTGTAAACAGCACAAATAGTATGGAAACATGTTCTGAGTACAAAAATGCCAAACTTTACGATAAAGTTGTGAGTTGACAGATTGCAAAACTAGGGTTGTCAAATCCCGAAATATAAAAGACAGCTCTCGCATATCATATCCTGGACCGATATCAGCGGCTCCGATAAGTGAACAGATTCTTGGTTAGAAAAGGAAGTTGGCAAAATATAAGATCGTTGTCTCAACAACCGAAGGACTTCAGTTCAGACACACTATATATCGACATACAGAGGGACATGGCTAAATCAACTGAGCTCGCCTCTTATATCTTTATCGCAAACTTAATATACGCTGTAATAAAATAATATGTTTGTGATATTTTCTTCCAGGATGGTAACACTGAAAGAGTTAGGCTAAAAGAAATTGATTATAAGTATCTCTAAATTATAGTCATAAAACTATATTATATATAAAGCGATACCATTTTTTTAATTTTCTTCATATAGTTGTTGAATCTTGACTAAAAATCCTATCAAATTGAAGCCAAGCAATATAACCCCGTCCCCGTATGTAATCCGTATCTTTACGTAAGTTAATATGTATTTCCAAAAACACAAAAATATTTATTGATGCCATGCTGCGCGGCATCACTATCGATATGCGATTGCTACTCACACCACTCATCTATAGTTTGTTGCAAGCTTACACTCACTCCGCTGCCTATAAGTTGCGCGGCAACATATGATCAATTCGCGCGATCCGATCGTGACTACGAACACTGGTAAAGCCACACTTCAACTTGCTTACAAACAAACATACACAAATACGTAGAAGCATGCTTCTTTTTGTAATAAGAGCCTTCAGCAAAAACTTAACGCGACTACATCCTGAAAACGCCGACGCCGCCTGTCCGCAACTGCGGCGGCTTTGCCGTCAATCGCTAGCGAAATTGTTGATAAATGACGGCGAACGGCGGGGTGCCTCATAATGAACCCTTTGGTAATTAATGCAAAGTGAAAATATGTGTTCATACTTATTATTCACAACATGGAGCAATTGAGCAAAGTGGTCGGCTGCCACAGCACATTTAAGAGCACGTAGATTACTGTGTGTCAATATAGTAGTCTGGCAACAACAAACAATAAATATACCTCTTTTTATATTCTAGCAATATGTTGTACAGCGAATTATAATAATAAAGAAGAAGAAGATGATGATATGATATAGTTGTCCGATCTAGAAAATTTCTTCAAATATTTTAGCCTTGCCGTGGATCCATAAACCTTTCGTATCTTGCCAAATGAAAGAGTTTATCATTCAAGAAGCTGATTTTGATCGTTCAGTATATATAATTTCGATTTAATTTTTCGTTCGACCTGAAATTATTTTCAGATATTGTAACGTTGTCATAGAAAATAGTTCATGCCAAATTTCGTGAAGATATATTTTCAAATACAACATACTTCATACAAGAAAACTGAGGGACTAGTTTTCGAATGTAAACCAATTCAGCCTTCACACTCATCATTCTCCGAGGTTTCCTTCTGGGTTTTACAAACTTCGTGGTAAACTTAATATACTTTAAATATAAGTATAAACTGCATTTCATCTCAGTTTGAATAAATGCTGATAACTTTCACTTGCAGTGAAATTATTTTAGGGTTATGACACACTGTAAGCCTAGGGAGATGCTACTAATAATATCTACACATATGCTAAAAAGACGAAGGACGATTGTATGTACATTGTTGGTACAGAAATGCGAATTTGGTACATAATCGCGACCTAAAAATTTTTTTTTTCAATTTTTTTTTGGAAAGCATAAGTCATTCAGTGAACTTCAAGATTGTAGCTTGAACAAAAGCTGAAGTTACGTACATGAGTATATAAGTATGTAAATGTTACACTCACAAAGTGAATTCATGAAATAAATAAATTTTCTAGTTATATTCTATTTCAGTAGAACTGTGTAATTTTTCTTAATTTTTTAGAAATTATTGAATAAACACTTTTTGTTTGGAAGTCGCTTTCGCTGAGAATTTAAGTAACACAAACACACCTACATATAATTCAGATTTACGACTGCGCTAATTGTTTGACCGAGTTTTCTTTCGATTTGTTTGTATTCGCCGTCATGCCTGTCAATGTTTAAGCGCCATCCGAAATGTTGAAAGTTATAAAAAGATTTGATAATTCCTAACTGATATAACGACTTTCTCTTCAATCTAAAATTAAGATTCAAAATCATTTTGTGCTACAAGCTATTGAAGTGGAAAGAGGCAACTGTGTGTGGAAAATATTAAAAAATTGGGCGCATCCCCGCCTTCTAACAGTTCTAATCTGGCATTTCAACCAAACTTGCAAAAAGGAAGTCTTTTGAACGCCACTTTATTTACATTTCCACATATAACGGTTATGTTGAAAACTACTAAAAGTGCGATAAATCAATAAATAAAAGCACCAGAGACATATAATTTTGCACCCGTGATGGTAGAAGTAGGCTTTACAGGAGCCGGTGTCAAAATTGGATGACGACCGTTACTGTTGCGAGCTTTCTATCGGAAAGCTCGGTCAATATGTTATATATGCATGTAAAAAAAATTTGGAGTGAATTCTTTCTTGATAATAGTATGTCTTAATGTCAAGAATTAGTTCAAATGTACTCAATACTTTCCTTAGCCCCCATATACCTAATATAGAAATTTTCGAACGTCGAAGTGACTTTATACCGCATATATCGGCCAATTTGCGAGTTATCTCTGTGAAAATATGAGAGCGCGTTTTGCACATAGCAGTGTAACGTAGTGCCTAAAATAGCTGCAATTGTACGAAAACTTGACCTAGCCCCTATATAGCAAATAAGAGAATTTTCAAACATCCGGATTTGACTTTACTCCATCAAGATTGGCGCTGGTATATGAGGTACCTTAAAGAAACCCAAGGAACATTGCATTACCAAGCGGTATGGTATTGGCTTAAATAAAAATCGATTGAAAATAATTTAGTCTAATTTTTGCTTTTACTGTAATCCATTAACGATTTCGGAGAACAATGAAGTTGTACCCTTCCGCTATATTTTCCCCATATGGCCACTACCCGAAGGAACTCACCGCCTTTCATCCTTGCAAATTACCATAATATAAAATGTTCGGTTACACCCAAACTTAGCCCTATTTTACTGGTTTCTTTTTTAAATAGTTCTACCTTCAAAAATAAGTTTTTTACAATCTTTCAAGGCTGATCTAAATAGAGGTACTTTTTTCAATGGCCTTTTTTTGACAGATCACGTATGGGTTGTGTCAAGCTTTCATTTCATGCTACTTTTGTTCAGTATTGCTTGTCATTACATAATGGAAAGACTTACGCCTGACAAATGTTTAAGCTTCGTTCAACTTTATTACGAAAATTCACGTTCTGTGAAGAATATGTTTCACGCGCCTCGCTCATCTTAAGGTCGGTCGGTAAAAACGTAACCGTCAATGGCGATCGCTATCACGCAATGATAACCAATTATTTGATGCCTGAAAAATAAACTCGTGATCTTGGCGACATTTGGATTATTGAGAGAACTCTTCGGTGAGCAGATAATTTCACGTTTTGGGTCGATCGATTGGCCATCAAGACATGACACCGTTAGACTTTTTCGTGGGAGATATTTAAAGCATAAAGTGTATGCAGACAAGCCCACTTCGATTGAGGTCTTGGATCAAAACATCACGCTTGCCAGTCGTCAGTTACCAGTTGCAATTCTCGAGGCAGTCATCGAAGATTGGATTCAAGGATGGACCATATGAAGTTTCTGGGTTTTTTAATTAAAAAAAACTGGGAGAAGTCGAAATGGATCACCATTTAGCTACTGTTAGTATTGAAAACATTTCGAAATAAAAAAGTTTCGAGTGGTAGCCCTCAGATTAACTCCATTCAGACCTCAATACACCTCTAGTAGAGTATTTGCCATTTAAGCTTGTAGGATTTACCTGTGTAGAATATAAGTGAGTAGAAATTAAGCATAACATGGCATATAATAAACATTGTCATCTACTGCACACTAGTACAAACATTCAGTAAATTTTTATTTCAACGCAGCAATGCATTAGCAGCGTGTATTTCAATTGCTTCCAATTGTCGCGCGTAAATTGCACTTTTTGTTTGCTTGAGCTATAAATACATTAGTAATTGGGATAATAAATTTATGGCCTCTATGTCGTTTAAGTAAGATATTTTTGTGGTGAAATAAATAGGCCAGTAAAAATTACATTATTTCACCGAAGCCCAGCTAATGAAAAGAGTTACATACGCTAAACTCCCTTTGTTAGTTAAATAATTACTTTTAAATTCATAACTTATAAGTTCGAATAATAAATGTTTATGGGGATTTTCACAATCAGGTTCCAGAAGTACCCATTCTGTGGTGAATTTTAAAATTCACCTTTCTCTACTCTCCACGAAAAGGTTTATGGCTGAATATTGATTACGGGCGCCATCTATTGTTCAATTTAAGCAGTATAAACGCAGCTTGGGAATTAAATTTGCTTGTATGAAATAGCTGAGCTTCGCACCATTTTCTTAATAGAATAAATGATGGCAACACTTTTAATACAAGTAGTGGGTGTCTCGTTTGCAAAATTAAAAGCATTTAGGTAATAATAATCAATTGTTATTATTTCTATTACAGCATGTTGCTACAGAGTAGAATAGTCCTGACCGCCCAACAGTTGTTAATATCACCTAAAATTAACCATATAGGATTATAATAGGTGTTTCAATAAGAGCGCTACAAAAGTAGGATGTCAATGAATCTCTTTATTTCTGTACATTCGATGCCATTATGTATCCAACTCGATTTCGTTTGCGTGGCTACCACGGGCACGCTTGCAGAAGTCCAGACGCCGAACCCCAATTTTCGACGGTTCTTAAGCAAAAATCGATCGATGCTGCTGCAATTTCACCTTCGATATTCGTACGAAGTTCATCAGTCATCGCCGGCTTGTTGGCAAAGACCATAGACTTGACATAACCCCACAGAAAAAGTCTAAAGGCATCAAATCACACGACCGAGATGGCCAACTGATTGGGCCATTTCGTGAGATAACACGTTCACCAAACTTGGTTATCAATAAATCGATTGAGACATTCGCCGTGTGGCTTGTGTTGCCGTCCTGTTGGAACCACGTATTGCCCACACAAACCGCACCAAATCGTTTGCATTGCATCGTTTTTTTGGCGATGCAATCGTGACTCATGGAGTACGTGTGAATTGCTGTCTAACCAACAACGCATATTTCGCTTATTGACGAAGCCATTCAGCGAGAAATAAGTCTCATCGCTGAAGATGATTTTCGATGAAAATCCGCAACAAAGCGGCAGGGGCCGAAGGATTGCCGGCCGAGCTATTGGCGGCGAAGAACTGATAAGGAGCATGCATTTCAAGTTGTTGCTTAAGCCCAGTTCAGGAATATATGACGATTCTGGTGGTTAAGTGGCTTCAGTTCTTAGGTCAATTCGCTCTTGCATGGATGTAGAGACATAATTCCATCAGTATAAATCGAAATTTCGAAATTTCCAGAACGGAATCGAGCGAACCATTGTTGTGCTACACGAACTGATACGGCATCGTCTCTGTAAACTTCACAAATTTCATTGGTGGCTTGCGTGGCATTCTTCCCTTTTTTATACAAAAATTTCAAAATATTTCCTTATTATTTTCACTTATTTTTGAAAAGCTATAACTTTTATTCAACTTCCCCGAATTTAATTTTTTTTTGGTTAAATGAAGCTTAAAATCTCACTTTTCCAAAACTATATGACATGACACAATGTGATTGGTAGCACTGGAGATAAACGACTGCAAGGACATCTATTGACAAAATACGAAAATACTTTTTCGACTATCTAATATATGATTCCATGATGAAATGGCAAACATTAATGAAGAGAAAAGAGCGGGAAAGAATATGGTGTCGTTTGCTGTTCCTGTTGGTTTAAGTTACAAAAGTTCCTATTGAAAACCCGTTATAAAGTTATGCCAACACCTGATGGCATAAAATTTTCAGTTACACTATAGAGAGGCAACTATACTTCACTATACTTATTGTTGCTTATGTTGTTGATTTTACATGAATCTCGAAGAATTAGTGATGGTCATTGGATCAAGCTTCGTTTGGAACGAAACAACACAATTAGCCAACAACCTTTAAAATTATTAACTTTTATACCCTTAACAGATTAAAGTTTGCCACGATGTTTGTAACGCCCAACAGCAAACGTCTTATAAAGTATATATAGTGTTCTCCAATAGAGATGATATGACTTCTAAGTGTCGTTCCACAATTTGCCGATTCCAAGACGTGTCTTAAACCCAAACCTGCTGGGTTTTAAAAAAGGATTTGGGCTTGCAATGGTATAAAATTATTTTCACTAGAGAACTGAAGCCTTGGACCACCGTAAACGTCGTGAATTTCCGCATTTGGTCTTGAAACAACTTAAAAACGAAAACTATATTTTATGGAAAACATCTTCTCAGATGAGGCTCACTTTCATCAGAGTGGTGTGGTAACTAAACATAACTGTCAATTCTGGTGCAAAGAAAATCTGAAATTTTGCACAAATCTTTCATGATATTGGACAACATACCATATTTCCCAAACAAACTGATCGAATCAAGTGCTTGTATTGTATTCCACTCCATAGCTTTATGTTAAAACGTAAACAAAGGCTGTTATATATACATATGTATATATATGTATACTTATTACGTTATATTATAATAAAATATGTATTTATATATAGGCATAACAGCCGTCAGCTCAAAGAACAAACAAACAATTAAAAGAACAAGTGTCGCATTGGAAATGCGATAAGCAGATCTCTTAACGATATCTAAGGTGTTAATTAAGGCAAATACACCATAATTACTCCAAGGACAAGTTAAAACGATAAAAGCCAAACACTCATTCGGCACTTCTCCGACCACAGTGTTGAAGAACAAAAGAAAAAGCGCAAAAATCGTATTTTTAGTTACCTTGTGACTTAGCGCCGATAAACCTGGACTTTTAAAATAGCTGCAATGCTTGGACAGCGGTTGGAGTATAGTGCTTTTTGCTCATTAGTTCGTGTTTGCTAGGTAAATTTGCTATTTCAAGCTTATTGGTGAACCTTTCCTCTGCTTTTATATCTTTTTATAGCGTGGCACAAACTCGAGATGAAAGAATTTCAAATGACTTGTCCAACTTTTCTAATTAAGTAGGAACTAACTTTCGTGTTGTGTTTGTGTATTGTTGTAATTACAATGGGGTGGGATTTCACACATTGCGACAAAAAAGCATCCTGAAATTTTAATTAAATTCCCCTGGTAAATGAGATTCCAAAAAAAAAAAATATTTTGCTAAGTTGTTAGGACTGTCCTTAGTTATTATGCCAAATATGAGCGCTACTGTCAACCAGTTTGTTTAAAGCAGCTGCTTAAGTCGGTACATCTCAGCAGTGCGTTGCGATTTTTACGATAGATAAAAATAACGAACATAGAATTTGTTGCAAATTTTGTATTTCTAACCAATCTTTAATAGCCGAGTTAACAACAGCGCGCCAGTCGTTTCTTCTTTTCGCTACGTGGCGCCAATTGGATTTTCCAAGCGAAGCCAGGTCCTTCTTCACTTGGTCCTTCCAACGGAGTGGAGGTCTTCCTCTTCCTCTGCTTCCCCCGGCGGGTACAGCGTCGAATACTTTCAGAGCTGGAGTATTTTCATCCATCCGGACAACATGACCTAGCCAGCGTAGCCGCTGTCTTTTAATTCGCTGAACTATGTCAATGTCGTCGTATATCTCGTACAGCACATCGTTCCATCGAATGCGATATTCGCCGTGGCCAATGCGCAAAGGACCATAAATCTTTCGCAGAACTTTTTCTCTCGAAAACTCGTAACGGTTTTGCTGTCATCGCCCAAGCCAAGGAAAAAGACTTACTTAGTTGTTGGAAGAAGACTTACTCTAACGATATGCGGTCCCCAATTACACGCATTTGAGGACAGTCCGCATCTGTTGTTTTATATTTCATGTAATATATCGTTTTGCCCAGGCTGCGTCCAATAAATACCAGTAGAGAGACCTAATTTTCGACCACTTTTTGCAGTAATACTTTTTCAAGGTATCAATTGGCTCGTGCTTTACTGCGTAGACAAGCGACTTCTCATAACCCTAAAAAATATAGGCCAGCGGTGTTTAATCGCATGATCTTGGCGGCAACAACACCACAGGCCCACAAGCGAGATAACACGCTCACCAAAAGTTTCCTTAAATAAATTTATTGCTTTGTTGGCTTGCGAAGTCTTGTTGAAGCTAAAGGTTATCCATATGAATATCATCAGTAGCAATAGCGTCTTCGGTGCATATTGTACTGTATGTTAAAAACTTGATTGTTTATTATGATTATATTTATTAAGTCCAAAAAATGTATTTAACCAACCTGCAGTCAAATCAACTAGTTCACTTTTCACTTTTAGTACGGGTCATAATTAAAACTAGTCATCTAACGGCTATATACAAGGTGCCTTACAAAGTAAATAGGACTCTTTGAATCTAGCGCCCCCTGGTGATGCCACCTATATATCGATTGGTGCGTTAGAATCTGCTATCTTCATTGATTGTCCAGTGAGAATTTCATGACATTTCATTGATTGGAAATGAAGTTATTGCGTTTTAAGCGTCAGTATGTTTGTGTTATCGGTGCGAAAATGAGCTTCGAACAAAAAGCCAACATTAAATTTTGTTTTAAAATTGGTAAAACTCTCACTCCCCGTATTCACCTGATATGGCACCGTGCGACTTCTTCCTTTTCGGAAAAATGCATTTGCCCATGAAAGGAAAGCGTTATGCAGACGTAGAGGCCATTCAAAAGGCTTGCACCGGCATACTGGCCAACGAGCTAAAACACTCGTTCGACATGCTTTAGGACCGTGCAAAAAGCTGTATTGAAGCAGAAGGAGACAATTTTGAATAAAATAAATTGATTTTGCCGAAAAAACCATTTGTTCTGTTTTTTTTTAAGTCCTGTTTACTTTGGAACGCTCTTGTATTGTATACTAGCAACTGGTATTTTATCATATTGGGAAGTCGAAAAAGTCTTTTCGTATTTTGTCAATAGATGTCGTTGCAGTCGACCAGTGCTACCAATCATATTGTGCACTACCATATAGTGTTGGAAAGGTAAGATTTTAAGCTTCATTTAACCGAAAAAAATGAAATTCGGGCAGGTGAAAAAAGTTACAGCTGTTCAAAAATGAGTGAAATAATGAAGAAATTCGCTATATTTTGATTTTTTTTTATAAAAAAGGAATAATACCATGCAAGCCACGAATGAAATTTGTGAAAAGTTATTTTATAACTACAGTGTTTTGGGTGCCTGGCCACAGCGATGCAGCAAAAAACTGAAAGGCTAATAAGCTGGCTAGGATGGGTACTTCGGTCTCAATAACTGCGGAATAGGAACGGATAGGAGCTCTGATTTACAAGTGTTAAGCCGATGTAAAAATGTATAATTATCCTTCAGGTAATGGCTTTTACCACACTAAAAAGACAATATGTACACACTCATTTTTCATTACACTTCTTTTTTATTTTTTGGTTCAAGTGAGCAAAGTTCAGGTAATGGAAAGATTATGCTTTCATTGTCGTGAAAGCGATTAGCAAGAGGCTGGGAGTTTTCTGATTCACTGCACATTGGCTAGATAAATTCTGCCATTTTTGTGCGCTCGAGGGCTTCTCGCTAATGCCAAGGAAAATATTTAATCCGTAGCGAGAATAAATTTGCTTGTGATTTTATTTTCCCTTCGATTTATTTGTCATTTTCAGCGTAGGCGCCATTTTTCCCATTGTTCACGAGGCGTGATATTAAACATCGCTGTAAATTCCGTTTTTGTTTTTACACTTCGCTTTCGTCTTTTTTGTCGGAATGACAAGATGAAACGCAAACTTTTCGTCTGCTTGTCATGAGTGAACAAAGCTAATTATTTCCTGAAATCGACTTTTAACAATTTCGTGTTCCAAGAACGCACACCGCATAATGAAGTCGGCATACCTCTTTCTTTACTTTTGACTAGTAATGAGGGTTTAAGGAGGGTGGGGGTCGGAGGCAGTCATGCTCATAAATATTTAGCGGTTGTGAAATTCCTGAAATATTCAGTTATTTTAAAGCAGAGTTTTCGCTTCGGGGAATTTCTATCTTCCCCTAGCCCATTACGCGCTGTATGGTGATTATTCATTTTCAAGCTGACTTTAAACTGTTGGTGTTAGTCAAAATGTGTGATATTTTAATGGAATAAACTGGTTGTTGTGGTTTAGCGCTAACTGCGAAAGAAACTGGTCTGGGTCTTGGCCTAGACTTAATGTCTTTTCAGAGTATAATAATTTAGTTATTTGATACAAATCGAAATAGTATGATATGGATATAAGTGAAAAGGATGACAAGAAAAGTTTAATTCCGAGTGACTGTCTGTCCGTTCGACCTTCTTTCTGTGCAAACGATGACTCAGTAAAAACTGACCTATTATGGAACTTGCTTCTTAGGTTGCTTGGCATCCAAGACAGGTTGCTCTATATTATGGGCGTAATCAGCAGTAGTAAATTGCAGCTTTGAGCGAAGTTTTGTTTTTATTTTGGACATGGTCCCGCCCTTAATAGGTTTAATGTACATACATATCTCACAAACTATTATTGCTTTTTAAACAACTTTGCTCAAGGTTAATATTTTTGGCATCTCCTTTGACTGAGTGAAAATGGGTAATGGTGATGATGAAAACTATTTAAAGTCCAATAATTCACTAAAGAAATATAACGGAAGCATTAAGTTTTATGAATAAGGTGGCAGCGAAGGGTTTTATGGACGCCGAAATAAAAATTGAATAAAAGAGGTGGAATCGCCCACATTCGTGGTAAGTTCTAGATTTAAAATTCCATGTAACGGGTGATCCAAGAAGATGTACTTTTTTCAATATTGTTTGGTATTTCATCATGGAAAGAGTTACGCTTGAACAACGTTTACAAATCGTTCAACTTTATTCACGTTCTATAAAGAATGTGGAGAGTCGATTCGGCGCTGTTCGCAACAACTCGGGCTGACGTATGATTTGGCTTTGGTCTGGTTTGTAAGCCGGTGAATCATCGGCGCATATTTCTTTAAAAATAATTCCGTTGAGAATGTAACCGTCAATGGCGACTGTTATCACGCTATCATAAACGAATATTTGATGCCTGAAATTGAAGAGAACAGTGAATTTCACGTTTTGAGCCGGTCGATTGGTCACCAAGATCGTATGATGTTACGCCGTTAAACTTTTTCCTGTGGGGATATCTAAAGTCTAAAGTGTATGCGGACAATCTCGCTTCGATTCAGGCCCTGGAGCAAAACATCATGCGTTTAATTCGCCAGTTATCAGTCGAAATCTTCGAACAAGTCATCAAAAATTTGACGCAACGGACGTAGCCACGTCCAACATTTGAAAGAGATAATCGTCGAAGAATAACTGCCAAAGAATGTTCTTTCGAATGATAATAAACATTCTCCATTAAATTTGAAGTTTCTGTGTCTTTTAAAGAAGTACGGGACCTCGAAATAGAACACCCTAGAAAATCCATAAAAACTGAACGATCAATAGTAGGCTTTTGTATTAAAATTTTTATAAGGGTGAAGGATGAGCTTCGGTGCAAGTTAACGTGTTTATTGTTTTTGACTTAGTACGAGTAATAGTTCTTTATAATTTTTCGATTAATGATATTTTGTGAGCGTGGCAATGGCCCGATTTTGGCCAGCTGCAGAACCAGTCTCCGCAGAATGCTAAGAACATTAATACCAAGTTTCATTAAGATATACTTATGTCTCGATTTGTCTTACAACAAACCATTGTGCTCTCTTTTCAACTGTTAATTGCAGAAATTTGAAAACAAGTGACAGAAAAAACATTATTACATATTATCTATAGTTTTACTTTGTGCTACACTAAAAACTAATCTTTAATATATTAAAAATTAACCAGCAATTTACCTTCTATTATGCAATAATTGCTAGCAATTATGGTTTTTTAATACGTTCTGGTTCCATATCCGATTTGTTTGTCAGAAAACAAAGTCTGGCATTTACGCCAAAAGTAAACTCAAACAAAAAAGTGAACCCAATTACACTTCGAAAAACTGTTGCAGTGCCATTTGTGTGCGTATTTGTATATCTATGTATTCACAGTGCGTAGCCACAGACATCGGAAACTGCCTATGAGCAAACACAGTTCTGCAATTTTCCTATTTGCATCAGAAGAAGGCTATACACATACATTTGTATGTTTGCGCAGGTATGAATGGGTAATTTACAATCACCAATTAGTTGGAATGACTAAGGCGAACTTTCAGGCCCAGTCAATCACTGTGCAATTATTGACAGATGCGTAGTTGAAAAAATCTCTGCTGAAGACTGCTCAGGCGTAATGAAGAAAGAACAGTCTCCTAAGTGGCCAATTAGTATGCACCGATAATTTGTTGTATGGTCATTAAGATGTTTGTTATTGTTTATTGTCAAATGTACTGAGCATTCATGCAAGTGATTCATACATTCCGCGTTACTCATACGGCACGGTGTACTATATGAATATAGTACTTCCAATGCATACCTGTAGCTGCGTTTACATTTTAAGGAATGTTTTATATAGAGTAAAATTTTGTATTACAATATCACGTTTTAATGCTATTATTCAACAATGTCGTTTCTTCTTCCGAAGACCTCGATGGCGTAATTCTAAAATAGTATGCAAATAATTTGTTGTATGTTTATATTGTTCTCCGATTGTTAATTGTCAAATTTATCATTCATAGCAGTGATTTTGTATATATTCTGTGTTACTCCAACCGTAACGTTGTTCTTTGAATAAAGTACTTCCAATATAATATTATAATATCACATTTTAATGCTCCAAATGTTTTGCTTTCTAGATAAACAATACATTGCAATATTGATAAAAATGAAAGTAAAAAGCTTTTTTCTCCGTTTGCTGTATTACATACATATACCATATGTACATATACTAAATCTAAATTTACGATATTTCTTTAAATGACTCTCCATTTTACTGAATGTGTTTGAAGAAATGTGTACATGTTTCAAATAGATGTTATGCATATAACTATCAAACCGAAAATGTTTTTATTATTCAACAATGTCGTCCTCGATGGCGATACACCGAAAATACTGATCAGCCAACGATACCAATATTGTGGTCTGTTTGCTTTTTGGCTTTAAAATGGACGTTTCAGTGCAGTTGTGGTACCCATTTAACATACAATTTTCGCTTACTCTAATTTTCATGAACGATAATTTCAACACGTTCTCTTGATATCTGTAGAATGTTTGCTGTCAATATCAAGATTATTTTATGGTTATCCAAAAAAAATTTCGTGAATTATTTTGATATTTTCGGTCACAATACACGATTTCAAACATCCACCGCGTTCAATCTTTTATTGAACATACAGTCTGCGGATATTAGCAAACTTAAAATACAGGTCAATTGAAAAGTTCCCGACCTACCGCACTAAAACACATTTTCCTGCCTTTCAAAAGCCAATTAATTATCCGCTTTATTATTTCGTGTGTTTTGATTCGGCTTAACAAAACTTTATGAATCCGGTCGATATTATAGTGTCAGCCCTCTTGGGAGTAGTTTTACTGAAGTATAGTTGCTCTCTAGTGTCTACCAAGGTACCAACGTCATCAACGTTCACAAAACAGCGAGTAGTCTATGTTATTCTTCTCTTTTACAGGGTCCGGCACTCGAATAATTAAAATATTAAAGCCAATTAAAAAAGCCATAACTTCGGTTTGGAAAATTGTTTTTATTTATATTACACTGTGGAACATTTTTGGGATTATTGTCAGGGGGGTGAGAAATTCCAAGTCAGGGTGATGGTACTAGGTCAGTATAGTAAAACCCTCAAAGGGTTTGGCGTTCGTATGTGTCAGTTTTTTTTATGACCTTTTAAATTTTTTCCTCATCTTGATGTTTTTTCGCTTAGTTGTAACATTTTTGCTTTTTTTTTTGCCTATCCATTGGATTCGCATCTGGTGAATTCGAGAGCCATTGTGTGGTCGTAATGAAGTACGGAACATTGTTTTTTAGCCAATCTTGGTTCCCTCGCGCTTTGTGAGACGCTGCTGAGTCTTGTTGAAACGTCCATGGTTTGCGACCGAAATGTTTGTTTGCCCACGGCTTCAAAGCAGCCTCCAAAACACAATCGCAGAGCAACCATCTGCGATGACAACGGCCCAAACCATAATTTGTGGCGGGTGCTGCCTCCTGATGGCCAACCGATGACTTAGATTCTCGTATGAACGGTCGGTCAAGTAAACCCTATCGTTTTGAGAGTTTACAAATTGCTCAATTGGAAAAATTTGTTCATCAGAAAACACAATGTTCGGAATTTGACCGCTTTTGGCCAAGCGAAGCAACTGCTTCGCTCTCTCAAGTCTTACTTGTTGTTGCTTCGGTGTGAGATCATGGGCCTTTTGGAACTTGTAAGGCTTGGCCTTTAGCTCATTTTTCAATATGCGTCGGATGCTGCTGTCGGATATTTTCAGTACTTTAGCCATTTGATTGACACTTCGTCGCTGATTTCGCTCAGGTCGCTTCTTCACTTTCCGAATCATCTCACGTTACGTTGCAGTCTTTTGATGACCACCTCCATGGCGTTTTGCGATGCTACCAGTACTTTAAACCATTGTAACGAGTGATGGTGCGATAAAAAAAACTTTATTCACATTAAGGTGTTTGAGCTCACGAACAATTGCTGGCTGTGATTTTCCAGCTAAATATAAAGCAATCACACTATTACCTTTGAATTCCATCGCTGATCACTTTTTTGCGTTCACTTTTGGCAAAACGCTTTTGCACACTTGTGAACAATACTCTGAACTGTCATTCAGTAAATTTATAACAGCTGATTCCAGTGCTACAGCTGCTGAACGGTCTGAAGTTGGTTACACTTCGAGTGCCGGACCCTGTATAGTAAATTAGGTATACTTGTATGTGTATACTTCCTCTAGTAGTATTAATTAAATTTTAAAAATTTCTGAGACAGTATTAATGGGTATAGAAGCGTTTCTTCAATTTCATTAACATATTCCAGAGTTAAGTTAGCTATAGGCGTGAGGGTTCTCAGGTTTGGTATCAGGAACCTGAAATTTATAGTCCAATTTCAATTATTTTTTGACGTGAGATGGAATACCTTATAGGCAATATCTGTGCAAGGTTACAATAACTTAATTGGTGCTTGGCTTATATTCTGGTAATTTTATATTTTTCTGAATGAAATTGCAGCTTTTGAATCACTCCAGGCTGCTCTTCGTCCCTAATGCAGTAATTCTGCTTGTTTACATACCTATTGATTGATCCGTCTAAAAAAGGCATTGAAAAGTTGCTTAAATGTTATTCTATGGTATTAGGCAACAACCATTTCATTTCATCAATTTTCAAAATTTGGTTCCAATTGGCGAAGAAGTTGATGTGATACATGGGGGTTATCACCTGATTTTATCAAACTTCACAGTGTATGAAAAAATGTCAGATATCAGAAAATTTACTTGAAAAGTAGTGCTTTAGTAGCTTGTGCGTTATTCACAATAATTTCGAGGGTATAAAATATTACCCGTTTAATTGACAATTATATTGACTGCAGATACAAATACTCATTCGAATATTAATCAAATATTTTCGAGAAATATATTCTAACCGCTCTCATAAATACCTTTCATTATAAACTAATGCATTAGCTTTGCTTCCTGCGTTTCCACAAATCTTAACGTTTAGTTTATAATTAAAAGTCTGGTTTTTTCATTGCTTCCTTCGTCCTTAATATACTCGTATAACGTCATCGTAAGTCGCGTGTGACAATCTTCATTACTCAAGCATTCTTGATTAACACTCATCAATTACCAAAACCCTAGATGAGAATAAATCTTCGTAGCATTCGTAACAGTTATGAAAGCACTGTTGTAATCATGAATGAAATTTCAAAACAGCTGTTTCATATTCGATTTATTGAGTCAGAGAGCGCGACAAAAAGAGCACAAGAGAGACAACAACGCATGGCGAATTTGGCTCATTGGATATGTTGTTTTCTTCATGGTAAGTATGTACTGTTCTGAGCACAGCAATGACGTCATAGTTGAAAGCACTTGTCAGCAAAGAAAAGACTCTCTAAAATATGTTAACGGGGTTCATTATATGATTTGTTCATAAACGTGTGATACACATTTTTTTTCGAAAAAAGAACAAAAAACGATATAGTTTTTACGAGGATTTTAATTAAACACCTATTAATTTTTTATACCCTGAACAGGGTATATTGAGTTTATAACAAAGTTTGTAACACCCAGAAGGAAACATCAGAGACATGGGTTGCTCTTCAAGGCAATGGTGCAACATCCGCAGTAAATGTCTGGATTGGACCACTATTGTACATACTTGTTGCTGCCATTCAAATCGCTGAGTTTTATAATAAAAACTACAACTATTAAATATGAAACCAATATTTCTTTCGATTCATAAATATACTCGTGCGTATTTTATTCGAAAGTAAGATGATTGTTCGAAAACCTCTCACAACCGCGCGTATATTTTATCTCCCCAGTAAACTCCCATGGCGTTTGCGCTGTGCTCCAATAAAGGGAGAGCAGCTGTGCACATATACATACATACATACAATTGTAGTTATTTGCCGGTTGTTAAGGCAGTTAGTTTCCAAACACTGTCGGAGTCAGTTCATTTGTGAACTGTGGGGAATGCGAATTTATACGAAATTCTTTATTTGAAAATATGTAATGGCAAAAACGCACAAAATACAAAAAGCGAAATAATATATATAATATATATGCTGTATATGTGTGCACTAATGTTATATTTAATTAATGTAAATGTAGACAAGATTCGACGTTATGAGCTTTCGAGGTTCTTTGCGCATTGGCCAGGTGCGAATATCGCATTCGATGGATCGGATGCGATCACATTGACATAGTTCAGCGAATTAAAAGACAGCGGCTACGCTGACTAGATCATGTTGTCCGAATGGACGAAAACACTCCGGCTCTGAAAGTATTCGACGCAGTACCCACCGGGGGAAGTAGAGGAAGAGCAAAACCTCCACTCCGTTGGAAAGACCAGATCTGATAAAAGCAAATAATTGAAAACTGACTTTCTAGTTACCATTAAGAGCTTTTACTCAGAGAGACTTTTTATTGATCTTTAAAAACCTATTTTTTTAACCATCCTGATATTCATGTTCTCTCTTCCCAACAATTTCAATATCGCCTCCTTCCATATAATACTGGTTTTGAAATTTAACGCTTTTGATGACAAAATGCATTCTTTTCATCTTGAAAACCCTAGTGTTTTAAGATAATCACTAAATTTTTTAATTGCTGTGGGATCTAAATTTATTAAAAATAAAAATAGCTTTCATGTTGTCCGGGGAGAACCGCGTTTATTTGTCGGTCATTCTGAAATTCTCGCGAGTATGAATTAGTAAATGAAATATGGGCTTGTACTGAAACACATTAAATATACAGCCGCAGGGGAGCAAAAATATTAAACGCATTGCATTTTGTTTTGCTGTTGCTTTACAGCGAGCAAAAACTTTACAAGAAATAAACAATTTTTATGATGGTAGAATCAAGTATTACCATAATTTGCTTTTTTCTTCTTCTTTTTCGTTTTGTTTTTTTTTTTTCGTCGAATGTCTGTCTGTCCATGTAAGCGTTAACTTGACTAAAAATTGATATATCTTAATGAAACTTGGTGCACATGTTCCTTGCCAAGACAGTGATAACGAGCTCGTAGATGCATCAAAAGGTCAATATGCAAGAAATCTTAATAAAAAATCAAACAGAATGGATGAAATTAAGGCGATGATTTTAAGTTCTATTTCAAGCTTTGCTAACACCTGAAGAAATTTCCCGGGCTTGGATTCTTGCTAGTTGCGAGAGTATAAAATGGTTGGAAACAGCTAAAATTAGCCTTTCCCTACTTGTTATACTCTATTTTTAACGGTTTGGTTCATACATGTATATCTGTTTAAGCTTAGATTTAGCTGTCTAGTATTGACATGGCCGGAGAAATCTTTACTATGAATTATGGTTAATTTAAATTTTATACTCCACCATAGCAACAATATTCTCAACAACAATAGCACAGGGAACTATGAAAAGATAATCCGATTGCGAGTTTTTTTTTATTTTCCTTTGTCGATATAAATAGATGTAAAGAGAATGAAATGAGTCAGCTACAGCGCACACTTGCTAGCTTTAATAAAAAACACTACAACAATGTGAAGCAGTAAGGCTTTTATCCCCCAAGATTAAGCGGATTTTTTATACCGTTAACTAAGAATGCAAGGGCAACGATAAATCTAAGCGCCTCCTGCTAAGCTTGCTTCTGGGCATTATGGCACTCGATTTGACGCCGCAGTTTGTGTTCGTGTGTGGGTGGGTTGCCTCTAAATGGCAGATATTGTATGACGAGTCGGTAGATTCCTTACACCACGCCAGAACAAATCGTTTTGAGTCCGGCACCGCAATAATAGTAATATAACTTGAATAAGCCGAGGCGAGTGTACTTCAACATAAGGCTGTGGCTCCAATACTTCTGCATAAGCTGCCTTATTGTGTCGGAGAATTTAGTGTGCGTATTCCCCAACATCGAGCTCCAGTGATATTGCCATTGTAAATGCGTAAGAGTGTATATATGCGTACATTTATTTGTAGAGAAAGGATAGAGCTTGAGCTGCATGCCAGGATACTTTTGAACAGTATGACAGCGCTCATTTTGTGGCATAACAATGAGCACTTGAACCAAAGAATTTAAATTAAATAGTAAACTTGTCTGAAATGTTAGTTGGAGTTGGCGCATTTGACATAAGAAGAAGCATTTGAATTGAGTTTTCTGGTGGTGACATTTATTCACATCAAATATTTTTTCTGACGCTGTTCCATTTTCGCACCATCACTTGTAAATATTTTTTTGGCGAAAACCTAATTTAACTTACATCAGTTAGCGGCCACCAAAAAAATTCATGGAAACTTGAAGGAAAGTTTAAAACGTGTGTTGGCCGCCTTTGAGATTTTTGAATGCAGTTTATTTGTAATTTTTTTTACTGATAAGAAGACGAAAATATTGAGTGAGGAGGGGACTCTCAGTTCTCTACTAAACGGGATTCAAGACTATAATATTTTTACTCTTGCAACATGCTGCGACGGAGTATAATAGTTTTGTTCACCTAACAGTTGTACGCATCACCGAAAACTAAGCGAAATAAATATAAGGTTATGTACATATAAATGATCAGGATGACGAGAAGTGTTGGAATCCAGGTGATTGTCTGTCTGCTAGTCCGTCTGTATAAGCTGTAACTTGATTAAAAATAATAAGTATCCTGAAAAAAACATTTTTTGAGGATACTTCGTACACACATTCCCTGGCAAAAAAATTACGAGTTCGTAGATGGGCGTGATCGGACCACTGCCATGCCCACAACACGCCATTAACCATAAAAAGCGCAATAAATCAATAAATAAATACGCCAGAGACTTTAAATTTTACTCGCGAGGTGGTCTTCACATTTGGCTTTTTTGAAGTCGGGATCAAAATCGAACGATGGGCGTGTCCCCGATCACTTTTAAGTGAAAATACATATCTCGAGACCTGCCAAAATTGAAATGTGACATTCCTATGATATTTTTATATTACAGTGTGAAAATATAAAACAATTTTTATGATTTGAGTTTTTCTAATCATATTTGGTACCAAATGTATTTGGACCCCAAGAGCTTTAATTGACTTTTACCGAAAATGATAGATGATATATGGTTCAATTAAAATCAGAAGGAAT